>NC_134354.1:273243267-273513267 GCF_048569485.1 Anomaloglossus baeobatrachus | reverse complement strand
AATACAATGGAGTATATATCAATTCTCACTGTAATTTCCTATTTTCGCCACTTAATGGTAGTGTGCCCAAACTCACTACTACCTGTAATAAACACCTAGTTGTGTATCATATCCATATTATTATTATGGTATGGAGAAAGCCCTGTATGCATAACTAAGAGCAGTCAATAGTTTGTTATTGGCATATTCACAACCAACCATATGATCACAATTATAGTACAATACTGACCAAATTGCAGCAAGTCCGGATACCCCACCAGTCCCTACGCGCGTTTCACCTCTTCCTCAGGGGACGTATGGTGGACTGTGTGTAGGCCAGGTATATATAGTATGGGAAATTAGTTTAAACTAGGAGAGGATGGACTTCCTATAGACCCATGTGGGTAGTATCCAGCGTTACTATAGGGGAGGCCAGGTGTCAGTCAATATAACGGTGGAGCTCAAAGCACAGACAGCTGTGATCAGCACGTGCATAACATCCGATTGCTACGCCCCCTGACAACAACAAGCAACTCTCATGATACAACTTAACCAATGAGATGTCCTTAACAGGGCAGCGGGGAACGCTTTAACATAGACATCTGAGCCGCCAGTAAAAGAGGCAGTCAGCCCATCACAGCCGCGTCACAGGACGTGACGTATGTTGTTATGGCAAAGTCAGCCCATCACAACCGCGTCACAGGACGTGACATGTTGTTATGGCAACATCTGGCGTCTAAATGACGTATGTATGTCTCGGACGTAACTTCGTCCAAAACAGTTACAAACTTATGTTGTGAGGACGTGGTCACATGGGAACCAAGTGTCAGTCAATATGACGGCGGAACTCAAGACCAAACAGCTGTAGTCAGCACGTATATAACACCCAATAGCTGCACTCTCTGATAACAACAAACAACTCACGTGATATGGTTAATCCAATGAGATATCTTTGTCAAGGCAGCGGGGGACGCTCGGACGTGAACATCTGACTCGCCAGTGAGAGAGGCCAAATCAGCCCATCCCATCTACGTCACAAGATGTGACGTGTGTAGCTATGGCAACCTCAATAGTTTATTTGGCGTGGAATAACACATATATGTCTTGGACGTAATTACGGCCAAAGCAAGTATTAGCCCATATTACAAAGATGTGGTCACATGAGAGCCACGTATACTCCTATATATATCCAACGGATTACAGCGTCGCATACATGTCTCTAACTGTAGCCCAGTTAAACATCTACATGTTCCAGAGCCGCGCATGCGTCGCAACCATGACCACATAAGATCCTAAACGGGGCTACATATATGTGTTGAATATCCATTATGTTCTGTACAGATTATACACAATATATACACAATATACACAGCTATCTAAGGTTATCCTAATACCGCGAGGTGATTATCTAATCGCAATTTCGACCTATGCATAGACCAAGGCAACAGTGGTGGTACTACCTCACTGAGCGTCCTCAGGTAGCAGCAACACCTCATTGTGCCCATAAAGTTAAATGGCGTGGCAGCCCTAGGAGACTCCAGAACTACCTCCCCCACTCGGTCCAATTGACCGAGTGGGGAAGGCACGTCCAGACTCAACCACAGCTCCACGCACAACCTTAGTCACCCCCCCATATCCACAATGGAATAGCAATAACCACTTCAATTATGTTACTATGCCTATATACAATAGCAGATAATGCAATATAAATATGGTATGAAATTGCTGTTCTTGATGAAGAAAATTGTGTCCAATCCCTTAATTCACACCGGGTGCGGTTACTTCCTCATAATCCTGATTTAGTCATGATGTTGTAGATTGATCGGGTATCTATAAATCCTTAAACACAGAGATAGGGGAATTAATGCTTATTATTCCATATTTATTAACATAAATTACCAATCAATTCCATAATGCCCAACTCGATATCCGAAGAGGCCTACACATGTTATAAAATAAATAAAATCAACAATAAAATTAAACCCATACAACTTACAAAAAAGAACTAAATCCGAAATGCTCGTTTAATCCTGCAGGAGCAACCGTACCCAATGTATAAATCCACCTGCTTTCTAATTTACTTAAAACAGTGCCCAGATCACCTCTCAAATCAGTTTTTATTTGGTCAATAGCCTTGATTTTTAAAGAGGTAGGGTTAGAATTGTGGTGTAATTTATAGTGCCTCGGCAGAGTCTTGAGATGTTCTGTCTCCTGTGCCGTTTTGGATTTTTTCTATATCTCGTACATGTTCACGTACACGAATTTTTAATTCTCTGCTAGTGAGACCTATATAATATTTGCCACAACCACATTCTGCTTGATACACCACATTTTTAGATGAACAAGTCAAATGTGGTCTGATGACATATTCCTTTCCAAAGAATGTCTTGGATTTGACCATGTTGAGGCACCCCTTACACATCCCACAAGGGAAAAACCCAGGGGATAGTACTCTCTCTTTTCCCGTATGTCTTTGTCTGTCTCTTTGCCCGGCTGTCTCTTTGCCCGGCTGTCTCTTTGCCCGGCTGTCTCTTTGCCCGGCTGTCTCTTTGCCCGGCTGTCTCTTTGCCCGGCTGTCTCTTTCCAGGGCTGTCTTTTTCCAGGGCTGTCTTTTTCCAGGGCTGTCTTTTTCCAGGGCTGTCTTTTTCCAGGGCTGTCTTTTTCCAGGGCTGTCTTTTTCCAGGGCTGTCTTTTTCCAGTGCTGTCTCTTTCCGGGTCTGTCTCTTTGCCCGGCTGTCTCTTTCCAGGGCTGTCTTTTCCAGGGCTGTCTCTTTCCCCGTCTGTCTCTTTCCAGGGATTTCTCTCTCCAGGTTTGTCTTTTTCCACGTCTGTCTCTTTCTGTGTCTGTCTCTTTGTCTCTCTCTCTATCAGTCTCCTTACCAACATCTTATTACCTCACACATAAGCTTGTTATACTAACAGTTTTTTTGGTTCCAATAGCAACCACTGACAGTTGCTATTAATAGCCTGGCTGCAGCTCCCACCTCTATTCCGTTTAATGGAGGCAAGATTTTGTAGAGTAACTGTAAAGCGCAGGGTTACATTTTCTCGTCAGAACATAGTCTATGACTTTCACATGAGTCACATGAGTCGTCTGTGCAAAATTTCGTGATTGTAAATGTGACGCGGTACAAATTCCTTTAGCGGACATACACACATACATACACACACACATACATACACTGAGCTTTATATAATATCTATATATATAATTGCCTTATTCTGTCTGTCTGTCAGTCTGTCTGTCTGGCTCCAAAATTGTGTCCTTACGGTGACACAAAGCTGATTGGCCGCTGGGCTCGCCATGGCCCCGCCCCCCGCACGGATTGGCCGCTCGCCTAGGCTCCGCCCCCCACGGATTGGCCTCTCGCCCCGGCACCCTGCAGGCATTGGCAACTCACCCATGCCCCGCCCCCCTCACGCAATGCACGCTCGCTCTGGCCCCGCCCCCGCACGCATTCCCCGAACCGACCGACACGGAGCCACGACTCCCAGGTGAGCACTGTACCCCCGGGAGCCCACATCAGCGTACGTTGCCAACCCAGCCGACACATACCCTCGCATTGCTGGGGTTGCCGCCGTATGCTGGTGTGGGCTCCCGTGCGAACGGGGGATGGGATACGCTGGTAACCATGGTAGCATAGTTACCAGCGCATCAAGGTCCTGCAGCGGCGGAACATACATACACGCAAGCAAACATCAGATCACACTCACTCTCATACACACATCACATCGCATCCACACACTCGCAACATCCTGGGATATCGCTTGCTTCTCGGCGGCGATACTGTGCAGTGAACTTCCAGGACCTGCCGGAGGATCACATGGCCAGAAGCATGTGGTATCTCCGGATGTTGTGAGTGTGAGCGCGTATGTGCAATATCGTCAATGTGTGTGTGCGTGAGTGTATGCGATCGGGTGTGTGTGAGTGTATGCGATCGGGGGTGTGTGTGTGTGTGTGTATGCGATGAGATCTGTGTCGGCAGAGGAGCACGGCGTGCTGGAGGAGGCTGGGTGGAGAGAGGCTGATCCTGGGGAAGGCTGGGAGGGGGAGGCTGAGAGAAGAGAGGCTGATGCTGGGTGAGGCTGAGGCTGGGGTAGGCTGGGAGGAGAGAGGCTGATGCTAGGGACAGAAAAGGCTGATGCTGGGAGGAGAGAGGCTGATGCTGGGGACAGAAAAGGCTGATGCTGGGAGGAGAGAGGCTGATGATGGGGACAGAAAAGGCTGATGCTGGGAGGAGAGAGGCTGATGCTGCGGGCAGAGAGGCTGATGCTGGTGCAGCATGGGGGATGGAGCACGATGGGGAGTGCGCAGCATGGGGGATGGAGCACGTTTGGGAGTGCGCAGCATGGGGGATGGACCACGTTTGGGAGTGCGCAGCATGGGGGATGGAGCACGTTTGTTAGTGCGCAGCATGGCGGATGGACCACGTTTGGGAGTGCGCAGCATGGCGGATGGAGCACGTTTGGGAGTGCGCAGCATGGCGGATGGAGCACGTTTGGGAGTGCGCAGCATGGCGGATGGACCACGTTTGGGAGTGCGCAGCATGGCGGATGGAGCACGTTTGGGAGTGCGCAGCATGGCGGATGGAGCACGTTTGGGAGTGCGCAGCATGGCGGATGGAGCACGTTTGGGAGTGCGCAGCATAGTGGATGGAGCACGTTTGGGAGTGCGCAGCATGGCGGATGGAGCACGTTTGGGAGTGCGCAGCATGGCGGATGGAGCACAATTGGGAGTGCGCAGCATGGCGGATGGAGCACGTTTGGGAGTGCGCAGCATGGCGGATGGAGCACGTTTGGGAGTGCGCAGCATGGCGGATGGAGCACGTTTGGGAGTGCGCAGCATGGCGGATGGAGCACGTTTGGGAGTGCGCAGCATGGCGGATGGAGCACGTTTGGGAGTGCGCAGCATGGCGGATGGTGCACGTTTGGGAGTGCGCAGCATGGCGGATGGAGCACGTTTGGGAGTGCGCAGCATGGCGGATGGAGCACGTTTGGGAGTGCGCAGCATGGCGGATGGAGCACGTTTGGGAGTGCGCAGCATGGCGGATGGAGCACATTTGGGAGTGCGCAGCATGGCGGATGGACCACGTTTGGGAGTGCGCAGCATGGCGGATGGACCACGTTTGGGAGTGCGCAGCATGGCGGATGGAGCACGTTTGGGAGTGCGCAGCATGGCGGATGGAGCACGTTTGGGAGTGCGCAGCATGGCGGATGGAGCACGTTTGGGAGTGCGCAGCATGGCGGATGGAGCACGTTTGGGAGTGCGCAGCATGGCGGATGGAGCACGTTTGGGAGTGCGCAGCATGGCGGATGGAGCACGGTTGGCAGTGCGCAGCATGGCGGATGGTGCACGATGGGGAGTGCGCAGCATGGCGGATGGAGCACGTTGGGGAGTGCGCAGTATGGCGGATGGAGCACGTTGGGGAGTGCGCAGCATGGCGGATGGAGCACGATGGGGGTGCGCAGCATGGCGGATGGAGCACGTTTGGGAGTGCGCAGCATGGCGGATGGAGCACGTTTGGGAGTGCGCAGCATGGCGGATGGACCACGTTTGGGAGTGCGCAGCATGGCAGATGGAGCACGTTTGGGAGTGCGCAGCATGGCGGATGGAGCACGATAGGGAGTGCGCAGCATGGGGGATGGAGCACGATGGGGGGTGCGCAGCATGGGGGATGGAGCACGATGGGAGGTGCACACCTCCCCCCAACACACACACGCGCACTGCACAACACACACACACTGGGAACCACAAACACCGCCCTACACAGACACCCACACACACCGACAACTCTGCACACACACAACACCCAACACACAAACACCGCGGCATACATAAATATACGCACATACCGCACAACACACACATTGCACAAAACATACCTCCCCCAAAACACACCACACACACACAAACCGCGCAACACACACACACACACAACGCTACAGACACACAGCGCTCCACAAACAACGCAACACACATACAACACCGCTCTCACCCCCCGCCACACCCAGACAACACCCAGAACATGTACAGCCCCTACACAAACACTTGGTAAGTACACACAACAACATCTATATATATATAACAAAAATCATACATGGACTACACAATACGTAAATTCTAGAATACCCGATGCGCAGAATCGGGCCACCTTCTAGTATATATATATTTGTGTGTGTGTGTGTGTGTATATATATATATATATATATATATATATATATATGTATATATGTGCGTGTATGTATATATGTGTGTATATATATATATATATATATATAGTGTGTGTATGCATATGTGTGCGTGTATATATCATATATATATATATATATATATATATATATATTAGTCATATGAAAAAGTTTGGGCACCCCTATTAATGTTAACCTTTTTTCTTTATAACAATTTGGGGTTTTGCAACAGCTATTTCAGTTTCATATATCTAATAACTGATGGACTGAGTAATATTTCTGGATTGAAATGAGTATTATTGTACTAACAGAAAATGTGCTATCCGCATTTAAACAAAATTTGACCGGTGGAAAAGTATGGGCACCCTTTATCAATTTCTTGATTTGAACACTCCTAACTACTTTTTACTGACTTACTAAAGCACTAAATTGGTTTTGTAACCTCATTGAGCTTTGAACTTCATAGGCAGATGCATCCAATCATGAGAAAAGTTATTTAAGGTGGCCACTTGCAAGTTGTTCTCCTATTTGAATCTCCTATGAAGAGTGGCATCATGGGCTCCTCAAAACAACTCTCAAATGATCTGAAAACAAAGATTATTCAACATAGTTGTTCAGGGGAAGGATACAAAAAGTTGTCTCAGAGATTTAAACTGTCAGTTTCCACTGTGAGGAACATAGTAAGGAAATGGAAGAAAGAACACAGGTACAGTTCTTGTTAAGCCCAGAAGTGGCAGGCCAAGAAAAATATCAGAAAGGCAGAGAAGAAGAATGGTGAGCACAGTCAAGGACAATCCACAGACCACCTCCAAAGACCTGCAGCATCATCTTGCTGCAGATGGTGTCAATGTGCATCGGTTAACAATACAGCGCACTTTGCACAAGGAGCAGCTGTATGGGAGAGTAATGCGAAAGAAGCCGTTTCTGCAAGCACGCCACAAACGAGTCGCCTGAGGTATGCAAAAGCACATTTGGACAAGCCAGTTACATTTTGGAAGAAGGTCCTGTGGACTGATGAAACAAAGATTGAGTTGTTTGGTCATACAAAAAGGCGTTAAGCATGGAGGCAAAAAAACACGGCATTCCAAGAAAAGCACTTGCTACCCACAGTCAAATTTGGTGGAGGTTCCATGATGCTTTGGGGCTGTGTGGCCAATACCGGCATCGGGAATCCTGTTAAAGTTGAGGGTCGCATGGATTCAACTCAGTATCAGGAGATTCTTGACAATAATGTGCAAGAATCAGTGACAAAGTTGAAGTTACGCAGGGGATGGATATTTCAGCAAGACAATGATCCAAAGCACCGCTCCAAATCTACTCAGGCATTCATGCAGAGGAACAATTACAATGTTCTGGAATGGCCATCCCAGTCCCCAGACCTGAATATCATTGAACATCTGTGGGATGATTTGAAGCGTGCTCTCCATGCTCGGCGACCATCAAACTTAACTGAACTGGAATTGTTTTGTAAACAGGAATGGTCAAATATACCTTCATCCAGGATCCAGGAACTCATTAAAAGCTACAAGAAGCGACTAGAGGCTGTTATTTTTGCAAAAGGAGGATCTACAAAATATTAATGTCACTTTTATGTTGAGGTGCCCATACTTTTGCACCGGTCAAATTTTGTTTAAATGCGGATTGCAAATTTTCTGTTAGTACAATAAACCTCATTTCAATCCAGAAAGATTACTCAGTCCATCAGTTATTAGATATATGAAACTGAAATAGCTGTTGCAAAAACCCAAATTGTTATAAAGAAAAAAGGTTAACATTAATAGGGGTGCCCAAACTTTTTCATATGACTGTATACAGTACAGACCAAAAGTCTTCTCATTCAAAGAATTTTCTTTATTTTCATGACTCTAAAAATTGTAGATTCACATTGAAGACATCAAAACTATGAATGAAAACATGTGGAATGAAATGCGTAAAAAAGTGTGAAACAACTGAAAATATGTCTTATATTCTAGGTTCTTCAAAGTAGCCACCTTTTGTTTTGATTACTGCTTTGCACACTCATGGCATTCTCTTGATGAGCTTCAAGAGGTAGTCACCGGAAATGGTTTTCCAACAGTCTTGAAGGAGTTCTCAGAGATTCTTAGCACTTGTTGGCCATTTTGCCTTCACTCTGCAGTCCAGCTCACCTCTTGATTGGGTTCAGGTCTGGTGACTGTTGAGACCAGGTCATCTGGCGTAGCACCCCATCACTCTCCTTCTTAGTCAAATAGCCCTTACACAGCCTGGAGGTGTGTTTGGGGTCATTGTCCTGTTGAAAAATAAATGATGGTCCAACTAAACGCAAACCGGATGGAATAGCACGCCGCTGCAAGATGCTGTAGTAGGCATGCTGGTTTAGTATGCCTTCAATTTTCAATAAATCCCCAACAGTGTCACCAGCAAAGCACCCCCACACCATCACACCTCCTCCATGCTGCACGGTGGGAACCAGCCATGTAGATTCCATCCATTCACCTTTTCTACAAAAACATGGTGGTTGGATCCAAAGATCTCAAATTTGGACTCATCAGACCAAAGCACAGATTTCCATTGGTCTAATGTCCATTCCTTGTGTTCTTTAGCCCAAACAAGTCTCCTCTGCTTGTTGTCTGTTCTTAGCAGTGGTTTCCAAGCAGCTATTCCATGAAGGCCTGCTGCACAAAGTGTGTGTGTATGTATGTATGTATGTATATATATATATATATATATATATATATATATATATATATATATATATATATAAAATATATATATATAGAGAGAAAGAGATATATATATAAACCTACCATACACTCATTGTGTATAGCTCCATTATCACGGTAGGTGCTATATATAGTTTTCATTACACAGTATTCATTTGTCTATCAGGGACTGGGGCAGAATACTGACAGGGAATGAGTGTGCAGGGGGCGGGGCTAGACACATTCTGCCGGGCGGTGTCAGCTCTCACTGTGAGGTCAAGCATAGGGAGATATCAAGTTTGCTTCAGCTGCATGTAAATAAAGTGGGTTCAGAGAAAAAAAGTGATAATTCAAAATGAACAAAAGTTAGAAATATGGAGCATATAAGGTGTGTATCTGCGCCCTTACTAACCACCATAGAGAGCATGTGGATGCTGCAAGCAGTAACAAACACTCCTGCAAAGTGTCAAACAAGGAATAATATATAAGAGTAAAATCACTGCGCGGATGGCTGTCTTGCTGGGGTCAGATACAAAACAAATGAATTAACAAACAGTGGAGGACCTTAGAAGGTGTATCAAAGTAAACACATATATTTATCAGCAAAGGAAACACTCACTGTCACCATACGTAACCGGAGGTGCAAATCAAGCGGGCTCCATATTAAGGCTGGTTGCAAATTGTTCACTTGCAGGAATACAATTCCAGAACTGTGTCCGAGTGATCTCCAGTTACGGAGTGCTCAGTATAAAATAGATCTGCTTAAACTTGCGCCAACCTCGGTATGGCTCCTCGGTGTAGGGCACTGTGAGGGTCTTTCCCAACACAGTAGAGCGATCCCCCGGTCTGCTGGGCGCGATGCTGCTGCTGGACGCCTCGGCCGAGCCCTCCTGATTTGTTCCTCCGGTTACGTATGGTCACAGTGAGTGTTCCCTTGGCTAACAAATATGTTTACTTTGATACACCTCTCTAAGGTGCTCCACTGTTTAAGTCATTTGTTTTGTGTCTGACCCCAGCAGAAGAGCCATTAGAAATAAAATAAAAATAATAAAGGTGTGTTTTAAATGACAATACAGCATAGATTAGCTTAAGAAAAAAATAATTTGTGACTGGACAACTTCTTTACTTAATAACATTTGCCACATGTATACCTTACAGCAGTATCATTTTTTGTTAGGCAGTTAGAAGGGTTAAAATTTCAGCATCATTTCATTTTTGCAACAAAATTTACTAAACCAATTTTATAATAGACCCACATCACATTTGAAGTGACTTTGAGGTCCTGTGTACAGTAATTACCCAGAAGTGACAATTCAATTTAAAAACTGCACCCCTCAAAGTACCCAAAACCACATCCAGGAAACGTTATTATAGAGGTGGATCACCCCTTTTAATTATTGGCCACATCGATATTATGTTGAGAAATAGGTTTCTCTCAAATAACTTGTGTTGCCAATAGTGCCTGTGAGTGGCGCTATTGCCTGCATGATTCATGACATAATTGTACATCATCTTGCGGAAGCCCCTTCCCGATCATGACGTAAAGTTATATCAAATGTTGTGAAGTGGTTAATATATGTGCTTTTTCTAATAAATATCATATCAATGTTCTCATTTTCTACATTTGAGCTCCGTGCACTTTTTTGTGAATTTGAGGTAATTGTGTTAAACCCTAGACCAAATATTAATAAAGAGTGTATTTTTCAGCAGCCACATACACACCATTATACTAACTATGACTCATTGACTTTTTATGAATAAGTATATTGGGTATGCTACAATCTGAGCAAAGATGCTTGTGACAGATTTTGACGTTGGTGAGCTGAGAGTATCCTCTATTGTATATAAAGGAATTGTAATTTTGTCTGTAATGATAATGAGATTGCTGGAAAGTCATCTGTATAGGACAGGAAGCTTAATACTAGCACAGTATTAGCCTTAGCAGCTAGTGTGTTTAGTTTTTTTAGTTAAATATAGATAGTGATATGGTAAATAGAGAACCTATACAGTTTTTCAAATTAAATTTTAACATAAAAACTGATTTAAGCAATAGGTCAATTTGTTCTAACACATTGTCTTTTAGCTTCAAATTTACTAAGCATATAAAACAAGATTAATTTGTATTAAATATTGCTTGCTTGTACTCATAGCTAGTGTCATTCCACAGCAAATTCAATAAGAGTAACAATCTTCTAATGGTGCAGATCACAATCACGTGATCTTGTTATGTGTGTGTAAATTTGAACCCTGCAGTTTCAACATCAATACTGATTTATCATATCTTTATCCTAATAACTAGAAGGTGGCCCGATTCTAACGCATCGGGTATTCTAGAATTTACGTATTGTGTAGTTAATGTATGATTTTTGTTATATATATATATATATATATATATATATATATATATATAAATGTATATTTATATAGATGTTGTGTGTAGTTACCAAGTGTTTGCGTAGGGCGCTGTAAATGTTCTGGGTGTTGTCTGGGTGTGGGGGTGTGTGAGAGCGGTGTTGTATGTGTGTTGCGTTGTGTGTGTTGCGTTGTTTGTGGAGCGCTGTGTGTCTGCAGCATTGTGTGTGTGTGGTGCTGTGTGTGTTGCGCGGTTTGTGTGGGTGTGGAGTGCGTGTGTGTGCTTTGGGGGAGGTATGTTTTGTGCAGTGTGTGTTGCGCGGTATGTGCGTATATTTATGTATGCTGTGGTGTGTGTGTGTGTTGGGTGTTGTGTGTGCGCGGCGTTGTCTGTGTGTGTGTGGGTGTCTTTGTAGGGCGGTGTTTGTGGTTCCCAGTGTGTGTGTGGTGTGTTGTGCGGTGCGCGTGTGGCGATGTGTGTGTGTGTTTTGGGGGGAGGTGTGCACCCCCATCGTGCTCCATCCCCAATGCTGCGCACCCCCCATCGTGCTCCATACCCCATGCTGCGCACCCCCATTGTGCTCCATCCCCCATGCTGCGCACCCCCCATCATGCTCCTTCCCCCATGCTGCGCATCCCCATCGTGCTCCATCCCCCATTCTGCGCACCCCCCATTGTGCTCCATCCCCCATGCTGCGCACCCCCATCGTGCTCCATCCCCCATGCTCTGCACCCCCCATCGTGCTCCATCCCCCATGCTGCGCACCCCCATTGTGCTCCATCCCCCATACTGCGCACCCCCCATCGTGTTCCATCCCCCATGCTGCGCACCCCCCATCGTGCTTCATCCCCCGTGCTGCGCACCCCCCATCATGCTCCATCCCCCATGCTGCGCACCCCCTATTGTACTCCAACCCCCATGCTGCGCACCCCCTATCGTGCTCCACTCCCCATGCTGCGCACCCCCCATCGTGCTCCATCCCCCATGCTGCGCACCCCCCATCGTGCTCCATCCGACATGCTGCGCACCCCCCATCGTGCTCCATCCGACATGCTGCGCACCCCCCATCGTGCTCCATCCCCCATGCTGCGCACCCCCCATCGTGCTCCATCCGACATGCTGCGCACCCCCCATCGTGCTCCATCCGACATGCTGCGCACCCCCCATCGTGCTCCATCCCCCATGCTGCGCACCCCCCATCATGCTCCATCCCCCATGCTGCGCACCCCCTATTGTACTCCAACCCTCATGCTGCGCACCCCCTATCGTGCTCCATTCCCCATGCTGCACACCCCCCATCGTGCTCCATCCCCCATGCTGCGCACCCCCCATCGTGCTCCATCCGACATGCTGCGCACCCCCCATCGTGCTCCATCCGACATGCTGCGCACCCCCCATCGTGCTCCATCCCCCATGCTGCGCACCCCCATTGTGCTCCATCCCCCATACTGCGCACCCCCCATCGTGTTCCATCCCCCATGCTGCGCACCGCCCATCGTGTTCCATCCCCCATGCTGCGCACCCCCCATCGTGCTTCATCCCCCGTGCTGCGCACCCCCCATCGTGCTCCATCCCCCATGCTGCGCACCCCCCATCATGCTCCATCCCCCATGCTGCGCACCCCCTATTGTACTCCAACCCCCATGCTGCGCACCCCCTATCGTGCTCTATTCCCCATGCTGCGCACCCCCCATCGTGCTCCATCCCTCATGCTGCGCACCCCCCATCGTGCTCCATCCGACATGCTGCGCACCCCCCATCGTGCTCCATCCGACATGCTGCGCACCCCCCATCGTGCTCCATCCCCCATACTGCGCACCCCCCATCGTGCTCCATCCCCCATGCTGGGGCCGCCGGGGGCGGGTCCAAGCGTGGCAACGTGTGCCGGGGGCGGGGCTGAGCGGGCGAGGCATCAGCGTATGCCGGCTCCCTGCACATGTGTACCGGGAGCCGGTGTACGCTGGTAACCATGATACACATCGGGTAACTAAGGGAAGCGCTTCCTATAGTTACGCGATGTGTATCATGGTTACCAGCGTACACCGGCTCCGTCACGATCCTAGCATCGCAAGGTTATGTCCGCCGGGGGCGGGGCCGAGTGTGCCAACGTGTGGCGGGGGCGAGCGGGCGAGGCGTCAGCGTATGCCGGCTCCCTGCACATGTGTACCGGGAGCCAGTGTACGCTGGAGCTGGCGATGCGTGCGGAGGGCCGGGGCGGACGGCTAATCCATGCGGGGGGCGGGGCCAGGCCGAGGCGAGCGGCCAATCCGTGGGGGGGGGGCCAGGCCGAGCCCAGCGGCCAATTTGACAGTTGTTACTCTAACGACACTGTCACGGTGACACAATGTCACGGTGACACAATTTTGGAGCAAGACAGACAGACAGATTAAGGCAATTATATATATATATATAGATGATCTAGAAGTTCACTATTTCTATTAAAGGGGTTTACCCACAAAGTATATTTTAACTAATAGACCTTGGATTAATAATAGGTCTGGATGTGTTAAACAATATTCCCGTGCTGTGATACTGTATAGTGTTATTTGCTTTGTCTGATCATGTAGAGCTGCTCCCAGTTCATGGTCGGCACATACCACAATTCCTGGATTGGAAAGGAAGCAAAAGTCACTTATGTTAAGTGAGTAAACAGACAAACAGCAGCGGCTCGCAGCTGCTACTTTCTCAGGTAAAAAAAAACCGCCATGCCGGTTTTATCATAGGAGTGAGTGTGCCTGCTGCGTCTCCAGCCCTCTGAGCTCATCATAAATCAAGTCAGTGACTTATCACAGAATTGATTTGTTGATGTTGAAGCAGCAGAAATACTCCTGTGATAAAACAGACAGGCAGGGGAATGTGTTCTTTCACACATACAGCTGTGAACTCCTACAGTGTCGTCTGTTTTCTCACTTATCCTAAGTGACTTATGCTTCCCTCCTGCAGCTGCTGTATGTGTTGACCATAAGGCTACATTCACATGACCTTTCCATTTTTGCGGTCCGCAAAAAATGGTCAGTTTTTTTCACGGATACATCCGTGTGACATCCGTTCTGTTCCGTATGCGGTTCGTGTGTCATCCGTGTGTCTTCTGTTTTTTTTGCGGACGGCAAAAAACGGAAGCAGCTACAAAGATAAATAGATGGTTAGATATAGAGCTGGGTAGATAGATACAGAGAGAGGGATTGAATAATGAATGAATAGATAGATGAGAAAGACATATATAATGTCCTACCCCCCTGCATATTGTAAGCTGGCACCCTTTAGTGACTTTCATGTGGCACTAAAGGGTGCTTAGCCTTATATTTAGCTAATAAATAAATGATTTAAAAAAAAAAAAGACGACGTGAGGTCCCCCCTATCTTTTGTAGCTAGCTAGGGTAAAGCAGACGGCGGCAGACCACAGCTGGCAGCTTCATCTTGGCTGGTAATCAAAAACAGAGGGCACCCCACACTGTTTTTTAAATTAAATAAATAATTTAAAACACGGGGTCCCCCCCAAATTGGATCACCAGCCAAGGTAAAACGGACAGCTGGGGTCTGGTATTCTCAGACTAGGGAGGACCACTGTTATTGGACACTCCCCAGCCTAAAAATAGCAGGCTACAGCCGCCCCAGAAGTGGCGCATCCATTAGATGTGCCAATCCTGGCGCTTTTTCCCAACTCATCCCGTTGCCCTGGTGCGGTGGCAAACAGGGTGATATATGGGGTTGATGCCAGATGTGTAATGTCACCTGGCATCAAGCCCTGGGGTTAGTGATGTCACGCGTCTATCATATACCCGACATCACCAACCCAGTCAGTAATAATAAAAAAAAAATAGACAACAAAAAAAGTTTTACTTGAAAAAACACTCCCCAAAACATTCCCTCTTTCACCAATTTATTGAAAAGAACAATCAAATCCGGGTCCGGCGTAATCCAATAAGGGGGTCCCACGACGATCCAGACCATAGTCACTGTCCCAGTCAATGAAGAACAGAATGTTCCCCATTGGTTGGAAGAGCAGTGCAGTGACCTGAGCTAACATCAGTAGGTCAGCCCAGGTCACTGCAGGGGATGGTGAGCGCTGCTGTCAGGAGGTTGGATGAGATCATTACCTGCTGTGATGACCTGCTGTGACGATCTCCTGCAAACCTGACGTCAGCGCTGTCACTGACTTCTATGCCCACCGCGTTCTCAGCAGTATCGCGGGAGCCCGTGACGTCACCACTAGTGACAGTCTCGGGCCGCCCGCGAGACTTGATGTGAGAACGCGGCGGGCATAGAAGGCAGTGACAGATCTGACGTCAGGAGTGCCAGAGATCGTCACAGCAGGTAATGATCTCATCCAACCTCCTGACAGCAGCGCTAGTCATCCTCGCGGCTGCACGCACTGCAGTGTGAGAAGCTGCTGATACTGCAGTGCGGGCAGACACTGGCATACTGCAGTGCGGGCAGCTGCGTGGCTGGAGCGGGACACAGACTGCAGGGGCACCCGACTGAGGTCACACGGAAGTGCTTCTGTGTGGCTTCCAGGGATTTTGCAGGCCCATTGACTTGTATTGAGTCATGGTCCGTTATTACGGAACAGAATAGGACATGTTCCATAATAACGGAACGGACATACGGCATCCGATGTGTTTTTTTGTAGGATCGGATGCACGCGGAGGTTTTTCCGTGTGCCGTCTGATCCTACACAAAAGTCATTGAAAAGATGGTCCTTTCCATAGGTCCACAAAAAAACAGGAACTGACCAGGACAGACGGAACGGTCATGTGAATGAGCCCTAAACTAGAGCATTTGTGCATGTTTGAATGTCGGACACCGCAAATAACACGGGAAGATTTTTAGTAACATGTTACTGCTCCACGATCTGTTGATTTAAAATGTACTTTGTTTCTTTGGACAATCCCTTTTAAGTCCTGCTTAAAATTTCTTAATCAACTGGGCAACTCAAAATGCTTGTCTTTATAAAAATATTCACTCCAGTTCCCTCTTTAGATATATTAAAGTGGTTGTTTAACCCCTTAACGACCGCGGGCAGTAATATTACGTCCTAGCGGTCATAGTGTTACTGCCCGCGGTCTGCTGCAGCAATCGGCGCACATCTCAGCTGTTTTTCACAACTGAGATGTGTGCCTGCTAGGCATGAGCAAAATCGTTATCTGCCCGTGCCGTTTAACTCCTTAAATAGCGCTGTCAATATGTGACAGCGCCATTATAGTGGCATCGGTGGTAAACATTTACTTACCGGCCGATACAGGAAGTCACGTGATCACGTGACTTCCGGTGGTTCTCATGGTAGTACAGGGTAATGTGATGACTCCTGTAGCTCTCATGACTCACTTTCAGTTTCACCCGGCCGAGAGCTGAGTGAGACATGAAACGAGTATATCTGCTCCTCTCAGCTCTGTAGCTGTGATCAGCAGATAGGGCAGAGCGATAGGATTGCTGATCCATATAGTCCCCTAGAGAAACTAGTAAAATAAAAAAAAAAAAGTTTTAAAAAATAAAATGACAGATCTATCAAAATATGAAGTCAATTAATCTGATCGGTAAACGGCACAGTGGCAAAAAAAAATCTAAACACCAAAATTACGTTTTTGGTCACCACAAAATTTACGCTAAATGCAATAAGAGGCAATCAAAACGTAGCATCTGTGCAAAAATACTATTAAAAACGTCAGCCTGAGACACAAAAAATAAGCCGTCACTGAGCCATAGACCCCGAAAAATGAGAACGCTACGGGTCACAGAATATGGCGTAAAACGTGTCACTTTTTTCGGACAAATTGCTGATTATTTTTAACCTCTTAGATAAAAGTAAACCTATATATGTTTGGCGTCTACGAACTCGCACTGACCTCAGGCATCACACGCATACATCAGTTAACTATATACTGAACACAGTGAATAAAATATCTCAAAAACAATAGTGCTATCGCACTTTTTTTCCAATTTTTCCGCATTTGGAATTTTGTTGCAGTTTTCCAGTACAGTATATGGTAAAACAAATGGTTTCATTTCAAAGTACTGCAAAAAATGAGCCCTCACATAACCATATTGCTTGAAAAATAATAAGGTTACGTGTCTCGGAAGAAGAATGGCAAAAAAAACCCTGAAAGCGAAAAATCAGCCGGGGTTAAATGTATAAAACAATTTAAAGAAATACCTATCCCCACCCACACAGATTCCAGTGGGTTGCACTACAGCAAGTGCATGGTTAGGTCCTTTTTACCATGTTGTATTCACTCTACCCATGACTTGATGTTCACCAAACTGTCCATGTATCCTCCTAGTGTCAGAAGCATTCTGATGAATGTGGCCAGAAAAACCTCTTGGGCCACTGAATTATCTTCAAAATACATTACGTTATGTTGACGAAATTACTAGACCTGTGAATACTTACTGGAGTATTTAATTTATTGAAATCTCTTTTTTTTTTTTTTTCTAGGTCACCACTGCAAAATAACAAATCTTCTAGCTGGAGAAGCCGTGCTGGTCTACAGCAAATTTAAACTGGCATAGTTTACTGAAGGTTATTCTAATGTTAAATAATATTTAGCTACATTGTATACAATGTATCTGTGCAGAAAACGTTAAAGTTTAAAGTTGGTTGTTCTGTTATAAAACATTGGATTCTTATACATAATACAGATTATGTAATTTAAAGGGAATCTGACAGCAGGTTTTTGCTATCTCAGAGCACCGTGATGTAGTGACAGAGACCCTGATTCCAGCAATGTGTCACTTACAAGGCTGTATTTAGCCATTTCAATACAATCAGTGTTTTATCAGCAGGAGATTACCCTACAGGGCAGCTGGCCTGGACCTGTTAATTCAATCATACCCATAGCACTGATTAGCAGTTTTCTGTTGCTGTACATTGTACACAGGAATCTGCAACGGATTACATGGTCCTCAATATCTGAGCTCTGCTATGTCTGTAATAGAGAAAACCATGATTCTATGAAACCTGCCGCACCTAGGAAACTAAGTGATACATTGCTGGAATCAGGGTCTCTGTCCCTACCTCATGCTGCTGTCAAATCATATAGCAAGAACTTGCTGACAGATTCCCGTTAGTGTAACCATGCAAATAATGTTAATATTGTTCTGAAAAAAAGTTTTATATTTGTAAATTTGTAATGTACAAATAAAAGTAGTTGTAATGTTTTTTTGTTCTTATTTTCTCTAACGTACCCTGCAATGAATCTCCACAACCCACCTATGCGTACGTGTGTGTTTGAACATACAGGGCTTATACAATGGAAGGGAAAAGCAAACCACTTGTTAGAATGTAATCCAAAAGAAATGAATTATTAGAATACGCCATTGATGTTCTCCCACTCTTAGGCAAAAAGGGACACATGAACCATACAGTGATGACACGCTGATGGGGACACATGAACCAAAGAGTGATGACACGCTGATGGCAAAAAGGACACAGGAACCGTACAGTGATGACACGCTGATGGTAAAAAGGGACACAGGAACCATACAGTGATGACACGCTGATGGTAAAAAGGGACACATGAACCATACAGTGATGACACGCTGATGGTAAAAAGGGACACAGGAACCATACAGTGATGACACGCTGATGGTAAAAAGGGACACAGGAACCGTACAGTGATGACACGCTGATGGTAAAAAGGGACACAGGAACCATACAGTGATGACACGCTGATGGTAAAAAGGGACACAGGAACCGTACAGTGATGACACGCTGATGGCAAAAAGGGACACATGAACCATACAGTGATGACATGCTGATGGTAAAAAGGGACACATGAACCGTACAGTGATGACACGCTGATGGCAAAAAGGGACACGGGAAACGTACAGTGATGACACGCTGATGGTAAAAAGGGACACAGGAACCGTACAATGATGGCAAAAAGGGACACATGAAAAATACAGTGATGACACGCTGATGGGGACACATGAACCTGGATGACACGCTGATGGTAAAAAGGGACACATGAAAAATACAGTGATGACACGCTGATGGTAAAAAGGGACACATGAAAAATACAGTGATGACACGCTGATGGTAAAAAAGGACACATGAAAAATACAGTCATGACATGCTGAAAGTAAAAAGAGACACATGAACCGTACAGTGATGACACGCGGATGGAAAAAAGGGACACCGGAACCGTACAGTGATGACACTGAAGGAAAACATTGATTTTAGTGAAACCATTTTTTTCACATACATGTTTAAATATGGAAGCGTGAATGAAACCTTAGACAAATCCAGACAATCTCATATTTCTGTACCTTCTTCTAATATACTAGGTAGATTGTCCAGGACTGTATTTGGTGTTCATGCTGCCCTTAAAAAATTGTTTAAAAGAACTGAAGTCCAGTATCAGTGGTTGATACCTTTTAATGGCTAACTGAAAAGATGGTAATAATAGCAAGCTTTCGAGACTACTCAGGTCTCTTCTTCAGGCTCAATATAACACAAAATCTGAAGTCACATATTTATACACAACAGGACATAGAATGGGGCAGTAAATAAAACAAGTTAGGCTGCTTTCACACTACGTTTTTTTTAGCATGCGTCATGAACGTTTTTTTGCTGAAAAGCGGATCCTGTTTTTGCAAAGAAACACGTATGCAAACGCATGTGTTATTTTGCAGGATCCTGTCACTTTAAGTTTATGGGCGGGCATTGGAGTCATGTGATCGGGAGTGAGGGGAACTGAACGTGAAAGACTGGGAGCCGACATCTGACAGCTGTGGAGGCTCGTAACCAAGGTAAACATCGGGTAACTTGCTTGGATATTTACATTGGTTACGAGCGTCTGCAGCTGCTAGGAGCCGGTTCCCTGCACACGTAACCAAGATAAACATCGGGTAACTAAAACTGCGGTTACCCGATGTTTACCTTGGTTACGAGCGTCCTCCGCTCTCAGGCGGGGGAGAGTGGAGAGAGAGGGAGGGAGGGACTGATCACGCGAGGCAGGTTTCTGGGCATGCTCAGTAGAGCAAGCAGGATCTTGTCTATCAGCATGCCAGCGTTCACTTGCGTTTGCATGCTGTTTAGTCAGGATCCAGCAATTTGCAGTATTTGGACGCAGCTCAAAAACGCTAAAAGTAGCGTTTTTGAAAAAAGTTAAAAAAAACTGCAAGTCGCTGGATCCTCACTATAACGCACGCAAACGCAGGTGAACGCATGTTGACGCGAGTCCATTGCAAATGCATTGAAATTAAAACGCATTTGCACTGGATCCGTTTTTGCGTTAAAAAAACGTTCATGACGGATGTTAAGAAAACGTAGTGTGAAAGCAGCCTTATGTGAAGCAGATACCAGCATGCTGTCCTTGGCACTTTAACCTTTATGACCTTGTGATTATCTCTTTTTGTGCTTACGTTTTTATCTTCTCTTTTTCCAAGAGTTATAACCTTTTAGATTTTTTCGCCAACATAGCTGTACTTTGCAATCACACCATTCATTTTGCCACATAGTGTACTGTAAAATGGGAAAAAAATTACAAGTGCAGTGAAATTGCAAAAAAAATACCATATTCATATAGCTTCGTATATACATGAGCCCCCACATACGCTCCTATATACATGAGCCCTCACATAGGCTCCTGTATTAATGAGCCCCACATAGCTTCCTATATACATTAGCCCCCACATAGTCTCCTATATACGTGAGCCCTCACATAGCCTCCTATATACGTGAGCCCCCACATAGCCTCCTATATACATGAGCTCCCACATGGTCTGCTGTATACATGAACCCAACATAGCCTCCTATGTATATGAGACCACATAGTCTCCTATATACCTCAAGACCCCCACATAGCCTCCAATATTCATGAGCCCCACATAGCATCCTATATACTTTATGACCCCCACATAGCCTCCTATATTCATGAGCCCCAGATGGCCTCTGATATACTGTATGAACCCTACATAGCTTCCTACATTCATGAGCCCCACATAGCCTCCTATATACCCTATGAGCCCCATATAGACACCTATGTACCCCATAAGCCCCACATAGCCCCTATATACAGTATGCGCTCATACACATATGAAAAAAACACGTACTTCCCTCTCGCCAGTTCCCCCACCGCTCTGCTGCACTGACCCTTTACACAGCTGTCTGACACACTGATTAGTGTAAGAAAGGGCCGGCGGCCCCTCCTCCACCAATTCATTCACCTTTTTCTGCATCCTGCAGATAGCGGTAACATAGGACAGTAGGCGGAGGGCAAGGTGCCGTCCACTGTTTTGAACCCTTTAGCTGTCTCAATTCGCGGGCTGGACTGCAACAGCTAGATGGCCAGCATTCCGCGCTTTGCCAAGCCCTGATCTAAGGTATATTGGAGCACAGCTAATCCACTGACAGATGCTGCTCTTTCTCAATGCCCGGTCTGCTGTTATTATATAGTGGGGGTAATTAATCATGTAGCTATCTTCTACTGCGAAAATCCCAGGAAGTTCTAAGTCCTTTTCTTTATTTGAGTAATGCTTATAGTCATAGGGAGGGATTATTAGAGAGGAGTCAACAAGGAGCAGAGGTGGTACTTTTAATATAAGTGTGCCAACCGCTACCGCTAGGCAGGACTTCAAGAAATATTTTAGGAGCACAATAGAGCCAGATGAAATGGGGGCACACGCCCTTCATCAGATTTGTACTATTCTAAAGGGGGCTTTACACGCAGCAATATCACTAGCGATATCGCTGGTGAAAGCACCCGCCCCCGTCGTTTCTGCGTCACGGGCAAATCGCTGCCCGTGGCGCACAATATCGTTAGGAGCCGTCACACGGACTTACCTGCATAGCGACGTCACTGTTGCCGGCAAACCGCCTCCTTTCTATGGGGGCGGTTCGTGCGGCGTCACAGCGTCGTCACTAAGCGGCCGCCCAATAGAAGCGGAGGGGAGGAGATGAGCGGCCGTAACATCCCGTCCACCTCCTTCCTTCCTAATTGCCGGCAGCCGCAGGTAAGCTGTAGTTCGTCGTTCCCGAGGTGTCACACGTAGCGATGTTTACTGCCTCGGGAACGGCGAACAACCTGCATCCTCAACAATCAACGATTTTTAGAAAACGAACGACGAGTCAACAATGGATGGTTTGGTGAGTATTTTCCATCGTTAGCGGTCGCTCGTACGTGTTACACGCAACGACATCGCTGACGATGCCGGATGTGCGTCACGGAATCCGTGACCCCGGCGATATATCGTTAGATAAGGCCCCGTTACACGCAGCGACATAACTCTTCCTAATCTCTTCTCTCTTTCCCTTCCTTGTCTTTGGGGCCTTACTGTCCATACCACAGGTGGGCAATTCATTTTTCTGAGGGGCTACAAGAGAGACTGTGACTGCTGTGGGGGCTGATGCAATATGCTGAAAAGAATTGTGCTCAATATTATTAACAATAATTATTTTATATTAATATTTGTATTTACTGTCAAGTAGAATTACAAATGAGAACACTATCACTATACACAGTATAATGCCACACACATCCCTTGTATACATTATAAGCCTCCACACAGCCCCCTATATACAGTATGAGCCTCCATATAGCCCCTCTATATACAATATGAGCACCCACAGTCTGCCTATATAAACTATGAATCCCCACACAGTTCCACTATATACAGTATTGTCACGCCTTCATACTTACAGCGTGCAGCGTACTGTACATGGCCAGCTTCCCCTAATGGGAGGTCTTTTGGGGTGCGGCGTTGTAGTACTCCCAGCCCTGCTGTATCCTCCTGTTTGGAGACTCTCCACATGGCTATAGGGAGGCACGCCCAGAATTTGCTGGAATTTCTATCATTGTGGCCAGCAGAGTTCTGCTTCCCTGGCCAATTCCCTAGTAGTATGTGCCTTATTAGACTGGTCCTACCTCCACTCTGGTTTCTGACCTTTAGCGTATGTGCCCACGATAAATTAATATGAATCCTCACAAAGTCTCACTTTAGACAGCATGAATCCCTACAGAATGTGTGACCCTCACATAGCCCCCTTTATATAGTAAGAGCTCTCACATAGCCCCCTATGTACAGTATGTGACCCTACATAGCCCCCTATATATGGTATGAATCACCACACAGTCCCTCTATATGCAGTATGAATTGTCACACAATCCCCTTTTATACAGTATGAGCCCTACAAAGCCCCACTATATGTAGTGAGCCCTCACATAGCCTCTATAGAAAGTATCAGTGGTCACATTGCTCCCTATATGATGTATGAGCCAGCCTCCTTCTAGCTTCTATAAATAGAGTATGAGCCATCACATAGTCCCCTATATATACGCACACATGCCATACACATATAAAAAAAAGAAAAACCCATACCTTGCTCCCATTACCCCAACACTCTACTCCGGTCTCTGTTGCACCGAATACGCACAGCAGATGTGATGAAGTGATGTTATCGCAGCTGCTGTCTCATTCACACACACAGATCTGTGGAAGGAGAATTCACCATTATCTACATCCAGATAATGCATATAGCAGTAATATCGGGCCAGGGAGGCCACAAAACGGCCTGTGGGCCACTGTGTTCAATCCCTCGGCTGTTTCAGCCCACTGGCTAGATTGAAACAGCCAGAGTGCCAGATGTGGCCCATGAGCCGCACTTTGCCAAGGTCTGGTTCAGAGTATTCCTTTTAAGGTGGCTTGGATACATTCAGGGACCTACACCCATATGCTACCTCTTTACATACCTACCAGCTGTTTGGTTCTTTACCATATATATTAATCCTTAACCTTGTGGGGAGTTTTAGATCTTATTAATAAAAGCTAGGTTGCGGATGAAATTTATGGCAGTTGCTTGAAATCTCACACAGATTGGGGGATGCCCAGGCAGCCTTCAGTGACGGTGATAACTCAAGAACCTGACTTTATTCTATTGTACCTCAAATGGAGACAGCAGACAAGAATGGGGACGTATCAGGAGGTAAGCAGCGTCCTTGCCACCTCCTCACTGAGCACTGCAGAAACCTCAGGTCGTAGGTATAGACAGGAGCCTTAATTCACCTTCAAGAAGCCGATGATGTCTCATCTCCTGGACTCCTGGCCTGTCCACAAGTTCCTGTGTCCGCAATACCATGATGTCACGATGTGACTGCAGGATAGCGAGGGACAAGGGGCTCCTATACTGTCCCTAACTGTAGGGTACCCTATCCCTGATCTTCGGATAACTCCTGAAGATGGAGATGTTGGAGTCCCGTGCCTTACTATTCTCCTGACCAGATCTAATCTGTTACGCCCCCCAGGGAAGGTAGGGGCAGGAATGTGATGGAAACAGATTAAGACAGAGGAAAACCAAAGCTCAGACACACTGCAAACTCACAGGAATAAACAGTAAGAGACTAAGGAAGAAAAAAGAGCAGGAAGGCATCAACAAAAAGACAACAAGGGTTCACGCCACAACCGTTCACAGAAATAATGCACAACAAACACCAGTAAGTCTCAATCACAACACCTCACCTAGACCAATATAGACAGACTAGTACAGAGGGAAGAGGGCCCTACCCTTGCGGGTTTACATTCTATAGGATATAAAAGGGGAACAATTGTGACTGGCTCCCCCACAGCATGTGATCAAAGAGACTAACAAGCAGCTCAGCAGAGATTAACTCTTGCTAGACTGCTTAAGTCTATGGGCCAATTCCCGTGTCTCTCTTCGCTGATCACAGACATCAGAGAAATTAGCAGACGGAATGCCAGAATCTGTAGTTTCCATAGATCCTGACACTGCCATGACAGTTAACAATAGCTGCAAAAATACTTGTGTGACACATGATATGAATGAGCCGGTCGGTCACTCATTTACAGGTACAGTAGCAGCCGCACACCGCTATCTGAGGACCGGCCCAGGAGGCATATGCCCCTCTGCTCCTTGGCCCAACTTTCCTCTGCCTCCGCATCAGGCTCCATAGCTACCTATATACATTATAAAATCCCACATCTCTCCTGCAAACAGTATGACAGCCCCTTTAGAGTTGTGTTAAAAATAATAGCAGTGTGTTCAAAAGCATAAGTTAAGCCCAAAATCTTTATAATAGTTTTTTTCCATGCATTGGGAACATTGCACACTGAATTGCACACTTCTACATGAAAATATGCAGAGAAATGTATATAATTTTTAACTACTTTACAGAAAATATCAAAAACTGAACATTGGGCTGTTCCAAAATATAGCAGTGTCTGCATTTGTCTTTACATACTCAAAATGTACCCTCTTCTTATTTAGGATTTAGCATCAGGGCCGCCATCAGGGCATTACTACTGTGCCTGGTGTAGGGGGCCCGTTGAAGAGAGGAGGCCCGGAGTAAATACTTATCTTTATTAAGCCCCCGGCAGGACGGGCCCCTCCTCTTCACCAGGCCCCAGTCACAGCTGCCCGGCAGTGTCCCTTCACCTCCTTACATGACTAATTTGCATGCGATGGGGCGGAGCATGCAAATTAGCCATGTGATGGAGTGGAGGCAGAGTCATTGGAGCAGGGCGCCGGTGCATCATCGCTGGGCCTTACAGCAGTGTGGTGACTCATCACTCTGCGACCTCATTACACTCCTGCAAGTAACAGCGGCAGAGGTGGTGAGGACGCGGCAGCCAGCGGGACAGGTAAGCACTGTGAGCTGAAGACATTCGCTGGGGGGGTGTGAGGTGGTGAGGTGGCCTGCCCGCTCATCTCAGCCCAGGGAGGCCCGCTTCTCTCAGACCGGGGAGGGGGGGAGGGGGGGTCAGGTGGTGAGGTGGCCCGCCCGCTCATCTCAGACCGGGGGGGCCTGCTGCTCTCAGCCCGGAAAAGGGGCGCTGATCGCAGCCAAGTTCAGCTGATCTCAGACTGGGGGGGGCCTGCCGACCCCAACCCCTGCCTTACCTCAGCTAGATGCGCGGGAGGGCGCTGAATTGCATCACGGGCAGGTGAGTATAATGTGAATCATGTGTTATGTGCTGTCTGTGTCTGTGTAATGTGCTGCCTGTGTCTGTGTAATGTGCTGTCTGTGTCTGTGTAATGTGCTGTCTGTGTAATGTGCTGTCTGTGTGTAATGTGCTGTCTGTGTAATGTGCTGTCTGTGTCTGTGTAATGTGCTGTCTGTGTAATGTGCTGTCTGTGTAATGTGCTGCCTGTGTCTGTGGAATGTGCTTCCTGTGTCTGTGTAATGTGCTGCCTGTGTCTGTGTAATATGCTGTCTGTGTCTGTGTTATGTGCTGCCTGTATGTGTTATGTATAAGATATGTGTGTCCTGTATAGTGTGCAATATGTAGCTGTCTGTCTATCTATGTATACTATCTGTGTATACTGTCTGTCTGTGTATACTATGTATACTGTCTGTTTACTATCGATGTATACTGTCTGTCTGTCTGTCTATGTATACTATCTGTCTGTGTATATTGTCTGTCTGTATATACTGTCTGTCTTAAAAAACTGTCTGTCTGTGTATACTTTCTGTCTGTGTATACTGTCTTTCTGTGTATACTGTCTTTCTGTGTATTCTGTCTTTCTGTGTATACAGTCTGCCTGTATATACAGTCTGTCTGTGTATACAATCTGTCTGTGTAATGTTTTGAGGGAAACAACTTCAAGGGTGCTAACACTTTTGGCCATGACTGTGTATATGTAAATGTGTATTCAGTCTGTCTGTGTATACAGTCTGTCTGTGTATACAGTCTGTGTGTATATATTGTCTGTGTATACAGTCTGTCTGTGTCATTTTCTGAGGGAAACAACTTCAAGGGTGCTAACACTTTTGGCCATGACTGTATATATGTATATGTGTATATATCTATATATCTATCTATATATATATATATATATATATAATTATACTGCACATACATATATGTTTTTGCAAGAGTGGCAGTGAGACTGTAGGAAGTTTGAATGGTGGAGGCGGAGCTGGGGTGGAGCCTGGGTGGAGTCCCAAGGGGGCCCGAAAATTTTGCCAGTATGGGGCCTTGAAATTCCTAGTGGCGGCCCTGTTTAGCATTCCTGTGAATCACTAACCTAATATACCCCTGGTATGCGGTAAATAGGCCCGACACCATAGTAAGAGTAACACACCCATATCATGATGCTTGCACCACCATGCTTCACAGTCTTCAGAGTGTACGGGGGCTTGAATTCAGAGTTTGGGGGTCATCTGACGAACTGTCTGCAGCCCTTGTACCCAAAAAGAAAAATTTTACTGTCATCTGTCCACAAAATGTTTCTCCATTTCTCTTTAAGCCAGTTGATTTGTTCTTCTTTCAAATTGTATCCGCTTCAGGAAGACCTTTTTTTTTTTTTTTTTAACAGTGGGACTCTGCGGGGACTTCTTGCCAATATATTAACAAAGTAGTGTTCTCACTGGTAACTTGAAGCTGTCTCTGATCATCCTGGAGCTGATCACTGGCTGAGCTTTTGCCATTCTGGATACTCTTCGATCCATTTGAATGGAAGTCTTCCGTTTTCTTCCACGTCTCTGTTTTTGCTTCAAGCATTGGAGATCATTTTAGCCGAGCAGTCTATCATTGTCTGCACTTCTTTATAAGTTTTACCCTCTCCAATCAACTTTTTAATCAAAGTACGCTGTTCTTCTGAACATTTACTCAAACGTCCCATATTTCTCAGGCTTTCAAGGAGAAATGCACGTACAACATGTGCCGGCTTCACCCCTAAATAAGGGCCACCTGATGCACACCGGTTTCTTCACAGAATGATTGACCTCACTAATGTAACTCCTCACTGCTATTATTTTGAACACCCCCTACTAATTAATAATTCAAATACACAGACTGAAAATCCTGCAGGTCATGAATGCCGAGTCCGGTGGGTAAAATAATTTATACCAAAAACCAGGGCCATATTTGCCACTAGGCACCCGTGGTCCCGTGCCTAGGGCGGCACGTTGCGGGGGGCGGCACTTTCTGGCAGCAAAAAAAAAAATAAAAATATATATAAATTTTTTTTTTTTTTTTTTACATCCCCGCCCCCCGTCCCTCCCTCCGTTACACTCGGCTGTGTTCCGGGGGGGGGGGGGGGGTTGGGAGGGAGGACCAGGCACACTTCTGCTGTCTATTTAAATACATGGCGGGCGGCAGGCATAGTGAGCTGACTAACCCCGGAAGTTCCATGGCCTGCACTTCCGGGGTCAGAGGCGCGCGGGCGCGACAGTCAGCTCACTGCCCCGTGCTGCAGCGTCCAATCCTGCAGATGACACACGCTGCGGAGGAGGACGCGTCTGCAGCTGGAGCAAGCCAGAAGAGGAGCCAGCCAGAGCAGGGCGGCGAGCACAGGAGCAGGTAAGGCAGAGCCTAGAATGTATGGGCACCTTACAGGTTAGTTGATGATCGTTGCAAATTGCGATGCCTCTTTTTGTCCACTGTAATCATGCAAGGGGAGGCTGGGGGGAGAGAGGCTGAGGCTGGGGGAGGCTGGGAAGAGAGAGAGGCTGGGGGGAGGCTGGGAAGAGAGGGAGGCTGGGAAGAGAGAGAGGCTGGGGGGAGGCTGGGAAGAGAGAGAGGCTGAGGCTGGGAAGAGAGAGGCTGGGAAGAGAGAGGCTGAGGGGAGGCTGGGAAGAGAGAGAGAGGCTGAGGCTGGGAAGAGAGAGAGACTGAGACTGGGGGGAGGCTGGGAAGAGAGAGGCTGAGGCTGTGGGGAGGCTGGGAAGAGAGAGAGGCTGAGGCTGGGGGGAGGCTGGGAAGAGAGAGAGGCTGGGAAGAGAAAGAGGCTGAGGCTGGGGGGAGTCTGGGAAGAGAGAGAGGCTGAGGCTGGGGGGAGAGAGGCTGAGGCTGGGGGGGAGGCTGGGGGGAGAGAGAGGCTAAGGCTGGGGGGAGAGAGAGGCTGAGGCTGGGGGGAGAGAGAGGCTGAAGCTGGGGGGGAGGCTGGGAGAAGAGAGGCTGATTCTGGGGGAGGCTGGGAGGGGGAGGCTGATGCTGAGGGAGGCTGATGCTGAGGGAGGCTGATGCTGGGGGAGGCTGGGAGGGGGAGGGGGAGGCTTGGAGGAGGGAAGCTGATGCTGAGGGAGACTTGGAGGAGGAAAGCTGAGGGAGGAGGGAGGCTGAGGCTGGGGGAGGAGGGAGGCTGAGGCTGGGGGAGGAGGGAGGCTGAGGCTGGGGGAGGCTGATGCTGGGGGAGGCTGGGAGGAGAGAGGCTGATGCTGGGGGAGGCTGGGAGGGTGAGGCTTGGAGGAGGGAAGCTGATGCTGAGGGAGGCTTGGAGGAGGGAGGC
This sequence comes from Anomaloglossus baeobatrachus, assembly GCF_048569485.1. Taxonomy (NCBI): domain Eukaryota; kingdom Metazoa; phylum Chordata; class Amphibia; order Anura; family Aromobatidae; genus Anomaloglossus; species Anomaloglossus baeobatrachus. The sequence continues at coordinate 273,483,878 of NC_134354.1, read as the reverse complement.
TGATGCTGAGGGAGGAGGGAGGCTGATGCTGGGGGAGGCTGGGAGGAGGAAGGCTGATGCTGGGGGAGGCTGGGAGGAGGGAAGCTGATGCTGGGGGAGGCTGGGAGGAGGGAGGCTGGGAGGAGGGAGGCTGAGGCTGGGAGGAGAGAGGCTGATGCTGGGGGAGGCTGGGAGGGGGAAGGTGAGGCTTGGAGGAGGGAGGCTGATGCTGAGGGAGGCTGGGAGGAGGGAGGCTGATGCTTGGGGAGGCTGGGAGGGGGAGGGGGAGGCTTGGAGGAGGGAGGCTGATGAGGAGGGAGGCTGATGAGAAGGGAGGCTGATGAGGAGGGAGGCTGATGCTGAGGGAGGCTGATGCTGGGGGAGGCTGGGAGGAGGGAGGCTGATGCTGGGGGAGGCTGGGAGGAGGGAGGCTGATGCTGGGGGAGGCTGGGAGGAGGGAGGCTGATGCTGTGGGAGGCTGGGAGGAGAGAGGCTGATGCTGTGGGAGGCTGGGAGGAGAGAGGCTGATGCTGTGGGAGGCTGGGAGGAGAGAGGCTGATGCTGTGGGAGGCTGGGAGGAGAGAGGCTGATGCTGGGGGAGGCTGGGAGGAGAGAGGCTGATGCTGGGGGAGGCGAGAGGCTGATGCTGGGGGAGGCTGGGAGGAGAGAGGCTGATGCTGGGGGAGGAGGGAGGCTGATGCTGGGGGAGGCTGGGAGAAGGGAGGCTGATGCTGTGGGAGGCTGGGAGGAGAGAGGCTGAGGCTGGGAGGAGAGAGGCTGATGCTGGGGGAGGCGAGAGGCTGATGCTGGGGGAGGCTGGGAGGAGAGAGGCTGATGCTGGGGGAGGTGGGAGGCTTATGCTGGGGGAGGCGGGGAGGCTGATGCTGGGGGAGGCTGATGCTGGGGGAGGCTGGGAAAAGGGAGGTTGATGCTGGGGGAGGCTGGGAGAAGGGAGGCTGATGCTGGGGGAGGCTGGGAGGAGGGAGGCTGATGCTGGGGGAGGCTGGGAGGAGGGAGGCTGATGCTGGGGGAGGCTGGGAGGAGGGAGGCTGATGCTGGGGGAGGCTGGGAGGAGAGAGGCTGATGCTGGGGGAGGCGAGAGGCTGATGCTGGGGGAGGCTGGGAGGAGAGAGGCTGATGCTGGGGGAGGCGGGAGGCTTATGCTGGGGGAGGCGGGGAGGCTGATGCTGGGGGAGGCTGATGCTGAGGGAGGCTGATGCTGGGGGAGGCTGGGAAAAGGGAGGCTGATGCTGGGGGAGGCTGGGAGAAGGGAGGCTGATGCTGGGGGAGGCTGGGAGGAGGGAGGCTGATGCTGGGGGAGGCTGGGAGGAGGGAGGCTGATGCTGGGGGAGGCTGGGAGGAGGGAGGCTGAGGCTGGGGGAGGCTGGGAGGAGGGAGGCTGATGCTGTGGGAGGCTGGGGGAGAGAGGCTGATGCTGTGGGAGGCTGGGGGAGAGAGGCTGATGCTGGGAGGGGGAGGCTTGGAGGAGGGAGGCTGATGCTCAGGGAGGCTGGGAGGCTGATGCTGGGGGAGGCTTGGAGGAGGGGGGCTGGGAGGAGGGAGGCTGATGCTGGGGGAGGCTGGGAGGAGGGAGGCTGATGCTGGGAGCAGGGAGGCTGATGCTGTGGGAGGCTGGGAGGAGAGAGGCTGATGCTGGAGGAGGCTCATGCTGGGGGAGGCTGGGAGGAGAGAGGCTGATGCTGGAGGAGGCTCATGCTGGGGGAGGCTGGGAGGAGAGAGGCTGATGCTGGAGGAGGCTCATGCTGGGGGAGGCTGGGAGGAGAGAGGCTGATGCTGGAGGAGGCTCATGCTGGGGGAGGCTGGGGGGAGAAAGGCTGATGCTGGGGGAGGCTGGGGGGAGTGAGGCTGATGCTGGGGAAGAGGCTGCTGCTGGAGGCGGGGGGAGAGAGGCTGCGGCTGGGGGAATGGGAGAGAGGGGCCAATGCTAGAGACAGAGGACAAGGGTTGAGGGATAGAGCAATGACAATATCGATGGGGGGGGGAGAGTGTAAGGATTCAGAATAAGAGGGGGGCAGCATTGGGAGCTCATTATGGAGAAGGGGCAGCATGTGTGGGCTCAGTATGGAGTGGAACAATGTAGGGGGAGTCAATATCAAGAGTGGGGTAGTGTGTGTGTGTGTGTGTGGGGGGGGGGGTCTCAGCATAAGCGCTAGTGTGGTGGTCTTAGTATGATGAGTGGGGCAGCATGGAGGTGTCATTATGGAAAAGAGGAAGGCAGCATTAGGAGCTCATGGAGAGGGGCAGCATGCACGGGACACTGTGAGGAGGGGGCAGCATGCACGGGACACTGTGAGGAGGGGGCAGCATGCATGGGACATTGTGAGGAGGGGGCAGCATGCATGGCACATTATTAGGAGGGAGCAGCATGCATGGGACATTGTGAGGAGAGAACAGCATGCATGGGAAACTGTGAGGAGGGAGCAGCATGCATGGGACATTGTGAGGAGGGGGCAGCATGCATGGGACACTGTGAGGAGGGGGCAGCATGCATGGGACATTGTGAGGAGGGGGCAGCATGCATGGGACACTGTGAGGAGGGGGCAGCATGCATGGGACATTGTGAGGAGGGGGCAGCATGATGTGAGGACAATGTGCAGATCATATTTCATAATTGAGGAAGGTGTGGTGGGTATAATTTATAAGGGAGGGCAGTGTGTAGTTTATTAGGGGCAGTGTGACAGTCACAGTATATAAGTGGGGACGGTGTGGTGGAAATATTTTATACCCATGCTATGTTTTGATGTGGCTGTGGTTATCCCCATTGGGGGGGGGTTAGTGCCCTTCGTTTCTCATTGATACTTTTTAGGCTATGTGCGCACGTTGCGCAAATACATGCAGTTACGCTGCGCTTTGTAGCGCAGCGTAACTGCATGCGTCCTGCGTCCCCTGCACAGTCTATGGAGATTGTGCAGGGGCCGTGCGCACGTGGCGCTTTAGAGCGCAGCGCTTCGGCTACTGCCGAAGCGCTGCGTAAAAAGAAGTGACATGTCACTTCTTTCCTGCGCTTTGCCGGCAGCTCCTGCTCTGTCTATGGCAGGAGCTGCAGGCAGAGCGCATGGAATCGGCGCTCACTACGGACATTTTCTGCAGCGATTAGAAGCGCACATGTGCTCTTCAGATCGCTGCAGAAATTTCTGCAGTGAACTGTACGCAACGTGCGCACATAGCCTTAAAGTGTTTTACAGAGTAGATCTGCCTTAAACAGATGTCGTGTGCGAAAACTCAGTTTTACGTTGTCAATAAGGGGCGCGACCACTTAAAGTGCCTAGGGCAGCATGAAGGCAAAATACAGCCCTGCCAAAAACAGTGAATAATCTGGTTAGTCATATTGGACTGCTATTATTTGGAACACTACTGTATGTAAAAACAAGCCATTTTTATTGATTTGATCACCAATCATTAAAAAATAGTGCCTTTAGTGTAGAGGGATACATAACCGGACCTGATATCGACACAGAGTAAGTATGGTACTAAAATAATATACTGTATTTGTCCCAATAGTTGTTAGGTAATAAAAAAATATATGTAATTGCAGCATAAACAATAGTGCACAAAAGAGTTAGTAAATTACAAGGTAATACCCAATTCATCAAGCTAATAATACTAATATATCCATATAAAGTGCAGCAGTGCTGTGCCAGCATAAGTAGCCAAAGAAAAACACAAGGTGCAAGGTACAATTAGTTTGAGGCTGACAACTCAGTGGTTAAACATGGCAGCTATTAAAGCAAAGTGAAAATTGTATAACGACAAAAGAGATCCAGGGTATAAAGTCAATGAAGCTAGCAACTCAGTGGTTGGCAATAGCAGCTATTGGAGTAAAGTACAGATTTTATCTCAGAAAGTGCCAATAAGCTGTGCAAAAAAAAACCCTGTGAATGAGCTTCAGGATCCCTCAGCCCCGACATGTGTTTCGTCATCTTACCTTATGGGGCATGTCAGAGAGAGGGATGCTGGGTGCAATAAATACAGTTAGGTCCAGAAATATTTGGACAGTGACACAAGTTTTGTTATTTTAGCTGTTTACAAAAACATGTTCAGAAATACAATTATATATATAATATGGGCTGAAAGTGCACACTCCCAGCTGCAATATGAGAGTTTTCACATCCAAATCGGAGAAAGGGTTTAGGAATCATAGCTCTGTAATGCATAGCCTCCTCTTTTTAAAGGGACCAAAAGTAATTGGACAAGGGACTCTAAGGGCTGCAATTAACTCTGAAGGCGTCTCCCTCGTTAACCTGTAATCAATGAAGTAGTTAAAAGGTCTGGGGTTGATTACAGGTGTGTGGTTTTGCATTTGGAACCTGTTGCTGTGACCAGACAACATGCGGTCTAAGGAACTCTCAATTGAGGTGAAGCAGAACATCCTGAGGCTGAAAAAAAAGAAAAAATCCATCAGAGAGATAGCAGACATGCTTGGAGTAGCAAAATCAACAGTCGGGTACATTCTGAGAAAAAAGGAATTGACTGGTGAGCTTGGGAACTCAAAAAGGCATGGGCGTCCACGGATGACAACAGTGGTGGATGATCGCCGCATACTTTCTTTGGTGAAGAAGAACCCGTTCACAACATCAACTGAAGTCCAGAACACTCTCAGTGAAGTAGGTGTATCTGTCTCTAAGTCAACAGTAAAGAGAAGACTCCATGAAAGTAAATACAAAGGGTTCACATCTAGATGCAAACCATTCATCAATTCCAAAAATAGACAGGCCAGAGTTAAATTTGCTGAAAAACACCTCATGAAGCCAGCTCAGTTCTGGAAAAGTATTCTATGGACAGATGAGACAAAGATCAACCTGTAACAGAATGATGGGAAGAAAAAAGTTTGGAGAAGAAAGGGAACAGCACATGATCCAAGGCACACCACATCCTCTGTAAAACATGGTGGAGGCAACGTGATGGCATGGGCATGCATGGCTTTCAATGGCACTGGGTCACTTGTGTTTATTGATGACATAACAGCAGACAAGAGTAGCCGGATGAATTCTGAAGTGTACCGGGATATACTTTCAGCCCAGATTCAGCCAAATGCCGCAAAGTTGATCGGACGGCGCTTCATAGTACAGATGGACAATGACCCCAAGCATACAGCCAAAGCTACCCAGGAGTTCATGAGTGCAAAAAAGGGGAACATTCTGCAATGGCCAAGTCAATCACCAGATCTTAACCCAATTGAGTATGCATTTCACTTGCTCAAATCCAGACTTAAGACGGAAAGACCCACAAACAAGCAAGACCTGAAGGCTGCGGCTGTAAAGGCCTGGCAAAGCATTAAGAAGGAGGAAACCCAGCGTTTGGTGATGTCCATGGGTTCCAGACTTAAGGCAGTGATTGCCTCCAAAGGATTCGCAACAAAATATTGAAAATAAAAATATTTTGTTTGGGTTTGGTTTATTTGTCCAATTACTTTTGACCTCCTAAAATGTGGAGTGTTTGTAAAGAAATGTGTACAATTCCTACAATTTCTATGAGATATTTTTGTTCAAACCTTCAAATTAAACGTGACAATCTGCACTTGAATTCTGTTGTAGAGGTTTCATTTCAAATCCAATGTGGTGGCATGCAGAGCCCAACTCGCGAAAATTGTGTCACTGTCCAAATATTTCTGGACCTAACTGTACATTGGTGGGCAGCTGGAAGTGATCACAGTCCGTAGACCATGCCTGAGTATAGGCAGTGCATGCACAAACAGAGTCCTCAATGCTGAATGAGATTTACAGCCTCCGGTCAATGACACACAAACCAGAAGTGTGCGTGTCAGGGGTCACACATGCCAAGAGGTGCAGCAGTCAGAAGGCGTGCGCTTAAACAGGCTGGTGTAGATAGAGGGTGCAAAAGGTTCAAAAAAGTATTATCATCAAAATTAGTCATAATGGCTTACCCATAGTTAGTTCACCTCAAACCTCGTCTCCCACATAAACAGAACCCATCCGCGTTTCGCGTCACACAGTGTCAGCTTCCTCAGGGCAGGTTACTAAAATAACTCAGGAAAAGGACCTTAAATAGCCGGTCATGTGACCGCATTGGTTCTTGCAGGACCTATTGACGTCATCTCCCAAGCAATCACTGCATCGCTATAATGGCGCATGCGCAATGCGGGGTGCGCGTCCACAACCGCCCAACCCAGCCATCAAGAGGGAGGAGGCGCCAGGCGGCCCCAGTAACCAAGAACGCCGGGCAACTACCACCTCCAAACTGATGCCGACATAGACAGAGCAACGCGTCCCCCAGGCAGAGTGCACGCGCACAGCGATCCGGAAGTGACAGGATCATAAACAAAGTACGATCCATATATGTATTAAACAGTTGTATATCATAACCACCACATATTTAATTATACAATATACACTATTACAGTGGTAATGACCTCATATATAATTCCTTCCGTCTTCTTAAAGTGACAATACACTATAATCCAAATAGAGGGAAATCATAGTTGGAATAAAAATTAAGATCTTTAAACCAGGTCCATGCTTGAGTATCGCATTATGCAGAGGATAGTCCTACAAGGATCACAAAATTATAGATTTTAAATACATTTATTAGCACAAAATTATAACCATTAAAAACCAATGGATAATTTTATATGTGAGCAGCTTTCAACTTTACAAGAAGGGTGCAAAGTTCAATGCTTCATTGAGGCCCTTGGGAGTTATAGTGTCTAAAGTGATAATCCACTTCATCTCACGTTGTGCTAAGAGCCTTTTAATGTCACCACCTCTTATACTACAGTGGATCACATCGATCCCTTTAACCATGAAGGACCTAGGGTTACATCTGTGAAATAACCTAAAATGGCGGGGAATAGTTTTAATTCAGTTTCATTGGTCGTGGTCTTTGCCGCCTTAATATCCCTCACATGCTCTCTAACTCGGACCATGGCACAACTTCCCAACTCGGGGGGTTCATCGACCAACTCAACGATAATGAATTTAACATCAAATTGACATTTAATTATAGCGATAGTGGAGTTGATTTTCTGGATGTGAAGATTTCAGTGGATGAGGCCAGGCTATTACAAACTGATGTATTCAGAAAACCAACATCTGTCAATTCACTGCTTCACGCTACTTCGGCACATATCAACTCCACTGTTCGCGCCGTCCCAGTTGGTCAGTATCTCAGGGTGAGGCGGATTTGCTCTCAGGACAGTTCATTTGAAAACCAAGCAGATGATTTGAGGATGAGATTTAGGGATTGTGGATATAATGGGCGATGTGTTAAAAAGGCATACCATAGAGCCAAATCGGTATCCCGCAATGATTTATTACATGGGAAGAAACGAGAAAAGGAGTCATCACATAATGTCAGGTTCAGCTCTACCTTTAATGAAAGATGGCAGGACATGAGGGACATTCTGACTAAATATTGGCCAGTGCTCCAATCCGATCCTTCATTAAAATCTTTTCTGCCATCAGCACCACTTATGACAGCCAAACGTTGCAGAAACTTAAAGGAGTTGTCCGACATTAGCTTACCAAAAAAAATTGAGTCTATCTGTGCTGTATTGTCATATAAAACACCCCTACATTGTTATTTTTTGTTTTCTGACTTTTGTTCCTCTTGAATTATCCCTCTATTCTCTGCAGCTCCTTGTTTACATTCAGCACAAGCGAACTGACCACTTCCTGTGCAAAACCTCAGTCAGAGCTGGCACCGCCCGGCCTCAGTATCCAGGCTCGCCCCCTGCCCGCCCTTAGTGTCCAGGCTCGCTCCCTGCCCGCCCCCTACACACACATTCCCTGTCAGTATTCTGCCCCAGCACCTGACCTGTTATCACTCTAGCAATGGAAAAAGCAGCCCCACATCGGGCTCTGCACACACACAACACACACACACACACACACAGAACACACGCACACATCGGGCTCTGCGCCCCACATCACATCAGGCTTTGCAACCCTCCCCCCACCCACACACACAAGCACACACACACACAAACACACACACACACAAACACAACACACGCTCACACACACACACAAACACACACATGGCGCTTTGTACCGACCCCCCCTCACCATCGTTCTGTACCGACCCCTACCCCCATAGGGAACACATGTGGGCTACATTCACATGACCGTTCCGTTTTTGCGGTCCGCAAAAAACTGTCAATTTTTTCCCGGATGCATCCGTGTGCCTTCCGGGTTTTTTTTGCGGACCGCAAAAAACGGAAGCAGCAAGAAAGATAAATAGATGAGTAGATCTAGAGATGAATAGATAGATATAGAGACAGAGATAGAGGGATGAATGAATGAATAGAGAGATAGATAATGGATAAAGGGATAGATAGATAATAGATGAGAAAGACATATAATGTCCCACCCCCCCTGCATATTGTAAGCTGGCACCCTTTAGTGACTTTCATGTGGCACTAAGGGGTGCTTAGCCTTGTATTTAGCCAAGAAAATAAATAAATAATTAAAATAAAACAAAAACGACGTGAGGGCCCCCATATCTTTTGTAGCCAGCTAGGGTAAAGCAGACGGCTGCAGCCTGCAGACCACAGCTGGCAGCTTCACCTTGGCTGGTAATCCAAAACAGAGGGCACCCCACGCTGTTATTTTAAATTAAATAAATAATTTAAAACAAAAGACATGGGGTCCCCCCCAAATTGGATCACTAGCCGAGGTAAAGCGGACAGCTGTGGTCTGGTATTCTCAGACTAGGGAGGTTCACTCTTATTGGACACTCCCCAGCCTAAAAATAGCAGGCCGCAGCTGCCCCAGAAGTGGCGCATCCATTAGACGTGCCAATCCTGGCGCTTCGCCCCAACTCATCCCATTGCCCTGGTGCGGTGGCAAACGGGGTAATATATGGGGTTGATGCCAGATGTGTAATGTCACCTGGCATCAAGCCCTGAGGTTAGTGATGTCACGCGTCTATCAGATACCCGACATCACCAACCCAGTCAGTAAGAAATAAAATAGACAGCAAAAAAAGATTTATTTGAAAAAACACTCCCAAAAATATTCCCTCTTTCACCAATTTATTGAAAAGAACAATCAAATCCGGGTCTGGCGTAATCCAATAAGGGGAACAAATGACTATCCATACCATAGTCAATGAATAACAGAATGTTCCCCATTGGCTGGGAGAGCAATGCAGTGACCTGATCTAACATCAATAGCCCAGGTCACTGCAGGGGATGACGAGCGCTGCTGCCAGGAGGCAGATGAGATCATTACCTGCTGTGACGATCTCCTCTTCAATCCTGTCAGCGCAGTCACTGACTACTATGCCCGCCGAGTTCTCAGCAGTATCGCCCGTGACGTCACCGCTAGTGACGTGAGAACGCAGCGGGCATAGGCGGCAGTGACCGCGCTGACAGGAGTGAAGAGGAGATCGTCACAGCAGGTAATGATGTCATCTGCCTCCTGACAGCAGCGCTCGTTATCCCCGCGGCTGCACGCACTGCAGGGTGAGAATCTGCTGATACTGCGGGCAGACACACACTGCAATGAAGGCACCCCCAGGGCTGGAGTGGGACACAGACTGCACGGGCACTCCTGCTATCCTGAGCAGGGGGCCCGGGGCTGGCGGTGACACCGTGGGTGGGGAGAGTACGGGGTGCAGGGGAATGTGTGGGAGGGTGCAGGGAGAGGGGGCGGGGACTCCACGCACTGTACCCGCCCAGCAGGGCAGCAACATGCTGTTCCCATATTTGCATGTCAACATGGCCCTGCCCATGTTGACATGAAATGACCGGAAGCAGCAAAATCGCGGCAGGAGCGGTCACATGACCACTTTGAGCTAGGGGAGAAGGGCTGACAGCAGGGCAGGTAAGTGGTCTCTATCTACTTACCTGCCCCAATGTAGCCCAATAGGGTCATAATAAAAAAAAGTCAAAATAAGCCGGATAACCCCTTTAAGGGATCTACTAGTAAAGAGTCACTATGTCCCTCCAAAGATAATAAATGTGTTTGGCTCCCAAGGTCCAGTTAAGGGTTATTTTTCCTGTGGTCGCTGTCTTTCCTGCCCCAATGTCTCTCACAGCTCGGACTTCCACACAAGTGATGGAACAAAAACCTTCTTAATTAGAGAAGATATTACTTGTAATATAAGTAATGTTATTTATTACGCCACGTGTGCATGTAATAAAATCTATATTGGTTTAACATCTAGGGAGCTCAGGGTCCGAGTTAGAGAGCATGTGAGGGATACTGAGGTAGCAAAGACAGTGACCAATGAAACTGAATTAAAAACTATTCCCCACCATTTTAGGTTATTTCACGGATGTAACCCTAGGTCCTTCATGGTTAAAGGGATCGATGTGATCCACTGTGGTATGAGAGGTGGTGACATTAAAAGGCTCTTAGCACAACGGGAGATGAAGTGGATTATCACTTTAGACACAAACTCCCAAGGGCCTCAATGAAGCATTGAACTTTGCACCCTTCTTGTAGAGTTGATAGCTGCTCACATGTATAATTATACATTGGTTTTTAATGGTTATAATTTTGTGCTAATAAATGTATCTAAAACCTATAATTTTGTGATCCTTGTAGGACTATCCTCTGCATAATGTGATACTCAAGCATGGATCTGGTTTAAAGATCTTAATTTTTATTCCAACTATGATTTCTCACTATTTGGATTATAGTGTATTGTTACTTTAAGAAGACGGAATCCAGATTCTATGGAATTGTTTACAAATTAATTATATATTGTTAGGGCCAGGTGGACGGGCAGACCCAGGAGGTGGATCCATTGGGCTGAACACCTCACCGAGGGCAAGGTGCCCAGTAGCCGGGGCACTAGCAGGACAGTCTGTTTAGAGGAGTGGAGTAAAGAAGTCCCTGGGACCACGGGGTCTCTGATGGTAGTCCGGGTGACGGAGCTCAGGTTCGGAGGCCGAGATGTCGTCAGGCAGAGTCCGGAACCAATGGAGCGAGAAGACAGGTCACCACAGGGATCGGAGATGGCAGGAGCTGACGGGATGGCAGGCCGTCACCGTTCGGGGTTCGGGTATCGTCAGGACCGGTTGGCGAGGCAGGGTCGGCTCTACGAGAGAGATAGGTGAGTATATCACAGACACAAGGAGACCTGACTACTAGCTTAGAAAACACGAAGAACAGGCCCCGCCCACTTGGAAAGGATCCCCCTATATACCCAGTACCTGATCCTTCAATATCCTGTTGGAGGACACTGGCCCTTTAAGAAAGGGTCAACGACCGCGCGCGCGCCCTAATGCGCATGCGCGAGGCCCGGGTGCCAGAAGCCAGGGCAGGGAGCGGTGAACAGGAGGCAGGGGAGCCGGCCTGGAGCAGAGCTGTCGACGGGCGCCGGGAGCGGGGACCGAGCCGCCTGGGGAGCGCAGGTGATGGGGGCTAGAGGCTGTGGAGCGGGGGACGCCTGATAGAGGAGCCGGGGAGCGAGGCAGGGAAGCCGGGGAGCGTGGCAGGTGAGTCGGGGAGCGAGGCAGGGGAGCCGGGAAGCAAGGCAGGGGACCCGGGGAGCGTGACAGTACCCCCCCCCCCCCACGCCCCCCTCCCTGCAACCGGGACAGGAAGGCACGTATCAGAGGAGTACCCACATTCTCCCGGGGTTCCCAGGACCTATCCTCAGGACCATACCCTGCCCAGTCCACCAGGAAGAACTGTCGGCCTCGTACGGTTTTCATGGCCACGATATCCCTTACCGCATAGATGTCATCATCAGCAATAGGAGGAGGAGCAGAACTGGCAGCAGCGGAGAAGGGACCAAGGACAACCGGCTTGAGCAGGGAGACATGGAAGGAGTTGGGTATTCTCATCGTGGCCGGGAGCTGCAGCTTGTAGGAGACCTCATTTATTTTGCTGATGACCTTAAACGGCCCGATGTAGCGAGGACCCAGCTTGTATGATGGTAGCTTCAATCGGACATACTTGGAAGCAAGCCAGACCAGATCTCCTGGAGAGAAACACGGGGGATCCAGACGCCTCTTGTCTGCGTGTCTCTTCATCCACAGGGAAGCACGTCCAAGGGACGTCTTGACAGAGTCCCAAATTGTAGAAAAGTCACGGACTACAGCATCAGCAGCAGGGACATCCGAGGAAGAGGATACAGGTAATGGGACGGAAGGCTGAAGACCGTAAACGACATGGAAGGGAGAGCTGGAGGAGGACTCACTGACGTGGTGGTTATGGGAGAATTCAGCCCAAGGAAGAAGCGTGGACCAGTCGTCGTGATGGGCGTTGACGTAGTGACGTAAGAAGGGGGTCAAGATCTGATTGACTCGTTCCACTTGGCCATTCGACTGAGGATGGTAGGCTGAAGAAAAGTCCAGAGTCACTCCCAGATGTTTGCAGAGAGCCCTCCAGAAGCGGGAGGTAAACTGAGTTCCTCTGTCGGACACAATGTGTGCTGGAAAGCCATGCAACCGGAAGATGTGCTGTATGTAAGCGTCAGCGAGTTCCTGGGCAGAGGGCAGTCCAGCCATAGGGACAAAATGAGCCATTTTGGAGAACCGATCCACCACGACCCATATGACTGTGTGTCCGGAGGACAGGGGCAAGTCCGTAATAAAGTCCATCGCAATGTGTTGCCACGGAACGGAGGGTATAGGCAGAGGCAGAAGACGACCATATGGCAGGTGTTTGGGCGTCTTGTTCCTGGCACAAGAGGAGCAGGCTGAGACAAAAGAAGCGACGTCCGTGCGAAGGGATGGCCACCAGTAGTGACGTACAATCGTACTCCATGTTTTCTTCTGACCAGCATGGCCGGCTATTTTCAAGGCATGGCCCCAGTGCAACACTTTTTTCCTGTCAGTCTCAGAGACATAGGTCTTCCCAGGTGGTATCTGGGCCAGGGTGACAGGAGCCACCGGAATGATCTTACTAGGACAGATGATGGGCTGGGATGTCTCCTCCTCCTGCTCCATGGGCATTAATGACCTGGACAAGGCATCTGCTCTTACATTCTTGTCCGCGGGTCGAAAATGGAGCTGGAAATCGAACCTGGCAAAGAACAAGGACCACCTGGCCTGCCGTGGGTTCAGTCGCTGAGCGGACCGCAGGTATTCCAGGTTCTTGTGGTCCGTGTAAATGATCACGGGGTACACTGCTCCCTCCAGAAGGTAGCGCCATTCCTCCAGAGCCAGTTTGACTGCCAATAGCTCTCGGTCACCGATGGTGTAGTTGCGTTCAGGCGCTGAGAAGCTCTTGGAGAAGAAACCGCAAGTAACCATCTTCCCGGAGGAGGACTTCTGCATGAGCACTGCTCCGGCTCCCGAGGAGGAGGCATCCACCTCCAAGGTAAACTGTCGGTTTAACTCAGGACGGTGGAGCACAGGGGAAGAAGCAAATGCCTGTTTCAGGGAGCCAAACGCGGCGTCGGCCGCAGGTGACCAGTCCTTTGGATTAGCCCCCTTCTTGGTCAAGGCGGAGAGAGGTGCAGTCAGAGCAGAGAAGTGAGGGATGAACTGACGGTAATAGTTTGCGAATCCCAGAAAGCGTTGGATTGCCTTCAGTCCGGAAGGAGGGGGCCAGTTGAGAATGGAAGAGACCTTCTCCGGGTCCCTCTGCAGACCGGTATCGGAGATTACGTACCCCAAGAAGGGAAGAGAAGACTGCTCGAATACACACTTCTCGTACTTGGCGTACAGGCGATTCTCTCTCAGTCTTTGTAGTACCAGCTGCACGTTCTCTCTGTGGGTCTGGAGGTCCAGAGAGAAGACCAGGATATCGTCAAGATACACCACCACACAGACGTAGAGAAGGTCCCGGAACACGTCGTTCACCAATTCCTGAAACACTGCTGGTGCGTTACAGAGGCCGAAGGGCATCACACAGCATTCATAGTGCCCATCGCGAGTATTGAATGCGGTCTTCCATTCGTCCCCAGAGCGGATGCGGACCAGGTTGTAGGCACCCCGAAGATCCAACTTGGTAAACACACGAGCTCCTCTAAGCCGATCAAACAATTCGGGGATGAGCGGCAGGGGGTATTTATTTTTCACGGTGATTTGGTTCGATCCCCGGTAGTCAATGCATGGGCGTAGATCGCCCTTTTTCTTCTTAACGAAGAAGAAGCCTGCTCCAGCAGGAGAGGAGGACCTCCGAATGAATCCCCTTGCTAGGTTCTCCGTGATGTAGGCAGACATGGCCCTAGTTTCAGCAGGAGACAGCGGATATATCCGTCCTCGAGGTGGTGTAGTTCCCGGGAGTAGGTCGATGGCACAGTCACAAAGACGTCCGCGAAGGACCAATAGGCCGAGGGCAGTCCCGGTAGGGACTCCGGAACCGGAGGTCGTCGGATGGGCTGTATAGTCTTCAGACAATTCTCGTGGCAAGAGGAGCCCCATCGGGTGATTTCACCAGTACCCCAGCTGACTGACGGTTCGTGTGTCCGTAACCAGGGGAGTCCCAGCAGGATTTGATGGGACATGTGTGGGAGGACGTAGAGAGCGATGTTCTCGGTGTGCAGGGCACCGATACGTAGTTCCACCGGCTTGGTGATCCACGAGATGGTGTCAGAGAGGGGTCTCCCATCTACAGAGGCAATCATGAGGGGTTTGTTGAGTGGAGTAACAGGCACCTGGTACTTGTCCACCGTGGCCTGCTGGATGAAATTGCCTGCTGCCCCGGAATCGAGGTACGCCTCAGCCGTGAACCGCGTCTCTCCCGTTGTCACTTGAACAGTCCACGTAACCGGGTCTGAGAGAGTCCCAGCACCTAGGGTGGCCTCTCCTACCAACCCTAGGCTTTGGAGTTTCCCGGCCTCTCTGGACAGGAGCGTAGAAGGTGTGTGCCCTCTCCGCAGTAGAAGCAGAGGCCCTTGGCGAGCCTTTCTGCTCGGCGTTGTTCGGACTGCCGCAAACGGTCAATCTGCATGGGCTCGTGGACAGAGACACCAGACGACGCTGACTGAAGTACGGCGGGCTTCTGCGGAGGAGAGGAATGCCGTATCGGACGTCTCTCACGGGACACCTCTTTGGATTGTTCCTGGAATCTGAGGTCCACGCGGGTGGCTAGTGCGATCAGGGCATCCAGGGTGGAAGGAACATCGCAGCCTGCCAGCTCGTCCTTAATACGGCTGGAGAGTCCTTCCCAGAAGGTGAGGGCTTCATTGTTCCACCCCAATTCTGAGGCCAAGGTGCGGAAGCGGATGGCATACTGCCCTACCGTCGTAGTCCCCTGACGTAGCCTGAGGAGTGATGAGGCGGATGCAGCGGCACGTCCAGGTTCGTCAAAGGTGTTTCTGAATGCCTGCAGGAAGTCCTGGATGTTGGTAGTCACAGGGTCCTCCTTTTCCCACAAGGGGTTCATCCAGGCCAGTGCCTCACCCTCTAGATGTGACATCACAAACGCCACCTTGGCTTGGTCGGAGGCAAACAAGTGCTGAAGCAGCTTGAAATGAAGGGAGCACTGGTTTAGGAATCCCCTGCAGGTCTTGGGATCTCCGGCGTACCGGGGTGGTGAAGCCAAACGAAGTCTGGAAGCATCCGAGGAGGCTGCCACGGGAGCTGTGGCCGTGGATTGTACAGTGGAAACCTGAGATGCCAAGGATGTGGCCGTCGCTTGTAGCGTGTTCAGGCGGGTATCCACAGAAGACATGAAGTTCAGTATGCGGGTCTGGGTCTCGCGCTGGCGTGTGAGTTCCTGCTGCAAGGCCGCTAGTGCTTCGGTGGGATCCATGGCCTGTTCTTACTGTTAGGGCCAGGTGGACGGGCAGACCCAGGAGGTGGATCCACTGGGCTGAACACCTCACCGAGGGCAAGGTGCCCGGTAGCTGGGGCACTAGCAGGACAGTCCGTTTAGAGGAGTGGAGTAAAGAAGTCCCTGGGACCACGGGGTCTCTGATGGTAGTCCGGGTGACGGAGCTCAGGTTCGGAGGCCGAGATGTCGTCAGGCAGAGTCCGGAACCAATGGAGCGAGAAGACGGGTCACCACAGGGATCGGAGATGGCAGGAGCTGACGGGATGGCAGGCCGTCACCGTTCGGGGTTCGGGTATCGTCAGGACCGGTTGGCGAGGCAGGGTCGGCTCTACGAGAGAGATAGGTGAGTATATCACAGACACAAGGAGACCTGACTCCTAGCTTAGAAAACACGAAGAACAGGCCCCGCCCACTTGGAAAGGATCCCCCTATATACCCAGTACCTGATCCTTCAATATCCTGTTGGAGGACACTGGCCCTTTAAGAAAGGGTCAACGACCGCGCGCGCGCCCTAATGCACATGCGCGAGGCCCGGCTGCCAGAAGCCAGGGCAGGGAGCGGTGAACAGGAGGCAGGGGAGCCGGCCTGGAGCAGAGCTGCCGACGGGCGCCGGGAGCGGGGACCGAGCCGCCTGGGGAGCGCAGGTGATGGGGGCTGGAGGCTGTGGAGCGGGGGACGCCTGATAGAGGAGCCGGGGAGCGAGGCAGGGAAGCTGGGGAGCGTGGCAGGTGAGCCGGGGAGCGAGGCAGGGGAGCCGGGAAGCAAGGCAGGGGACCCGGGGAGCATGACATATATGAGGTCATTACCATTGTAATAGTGTATAATGTATAATTAATTATGTGGTGGTTATGATATACAACTGTTTAATACCTATATGGACCGTACTTTGTTTATGATCCTGTCACTCCCGGATCGCTGTGCACGTGCGCTCTGCCTGAAGGACGCATTGCTCTGTCTTCCTCGGCATCAGTTTGGAGGTGGGAGTTGCTCAGCGTCCTTGGTTACCAGGGCCGCCTGGCACCTCCTCCCTCTTGATGGCTGGGTTGGGCGGTTGTGGACGCGCGCCACGCATTGCGCATGCCCCATTATAGCGATGCAGTGATTGGTTGGGAAATGATGTCAATAGGTCCTGCAAGACCCAATACGGTCACATGACCGGCTATTTAAGGTCCTTTTCCTGGGTCATTTTAGTAACCTGCCCTGAGGAAGCTAACACTGTGTGACGCGAAACGCGCGTTGGATGGGTTCTGTTTATGTGGGAGACGAGGTTTAAAGTGAACTACCTATGGGTAAGCCATTATGACTAATTTAATATTTATTAAGCCAACGTCTACACTTATGGTTGTGGATGTTTGAATGGCTGTTTTACCATAACTGGCTGCACCTTACTATGCTCCCTGACTATTTTGGACTACTTATTATTCTCTTGGATTGGTTTCCTGACCCTTGTCTCTCACATGCTTGTGGGTTTCTCCCTCCCTTTTTGGTAAAGCACATCATTCTACTGTTTACCGAAAACGTAATGAGGGGAGCAAAGAAAAAAAACATAGTACCTACACTCAAATATGGTGGTGGATGTTCAAAGATGATTTGGGGTTGTTTTGCTGGCACTGGTGTACTTGACTGTGTGCAAGGTATCATCTGTTCTTCAGGTTCCATCAGGAGGCCTGAGTAGGGTATAGATGTCCCAAGATGATATGGATGAACCTGAAGCACAGGAGAAATGCATTGAGGCCATCTTCTTAGATAACATCTTCAAGGGAAGTCTGATACACCTTTTGCTCCCCCCCTTTTTTGTTTTTCCACATGTTTGACCTGCTGTTTATGTTTTTGTGACCCTATACTAGGGACTCCATTTATCATCCTTTTGCTGGGTGCTATGGTGCACCCCGGTAGTCCTAGCTATTTGAATGGACCTTGCATGTACTAGTGGATACATGTGACTATTATTGCTGATAGTTTGGTTATTTAACCATTTGCGGTCAAACTAGTGGTTGTGGATAATTTGGTATCAGCAGACCTTATCTTAGGGTTTCGTACAGGGTCTCTGAGGGTGAGTCTATGTTGAGCGGGGGAACCATATGTCATTTTTAGGGTGCCGACCTCGGTAGCAAGGTAGGGTAAGCTCTTAGGGTCACCTTAGGGCACCTTAGCTTTTGAATATCTTATATACCTAAATTTGTCGCCTATCAGAACCCTCTCTTGTCATTTGATGCCTGCTTGGTTACTTTTTTTATGGAGTTTTTTTCACTTATACACCCACTTATTGTGTTTTTATTGTATATTTAATAAAATTGTATGTTTTGGGAAATGTTTTTTGCTTGTTAACTCACCATTGGATTCCTCCTGTATTGTCATTTGTTAGTTAGTAGAACATAAAGCCAAATCAAATGTTCCTTTTTTCTGGTGTATTCCTATGCATCCCTTTCCACCCCAAAAAGAGTATACGGTTCAAGGTATTTTTGGGGGGGGTCTTTCTGCTCCTCCTCCTCCACCATATTTACAGTCGTTATGCGCACTCATTCATATTTTTTAGAGGGCTAAAAGGCAGGCCTCACTAAATTATCAGAGCTCCTTCAGGGTGAATGTAATTAATTGTTAAAGGGCCAACAGATAGCCCGTAATCAAATTTTAGAAGGCCACCAGGCGGCCCTCACATAATTATCAGAGGGCCAGCAAGAAGCTTTCACTCAATTTGTAGACAGCCGTAAGGCGGACCCTAATTTTTAGAGGGTCAGCAGGTAGCCTGCACTGAGTATTGGGGTGAAACAGAAGAGGATTCCCGCACTGTCATAAGAAGATGGGCAGCAGTAATGGTTAAACGTGATTTTATTACACATTTCAGAGCTCACATCTCCTTCCTCAGTAAATCACACATGTACATCAGCGTAAGAATCCACTTCTATTTGACCTTTGACACTAACTCCTCGTGGTGCCTGCTGCAGCCGTAACCTACACGCTTTCAATAGCAGTTGTGACTTTTTTCACAACTGTATCAGGTGAACACATCTGATTTCCTCCTACAAATGTTTGTAACGTTAGTACCCTATTAGCGCCTTTTGTCTTTTCAGTCTTTTTCACATTGAATTTTGGGATAGCCAGAGGGAAAAGGCGAGCAACTATTTCCCTTAGCACCCAAACATGACAAGTTCTGAGGCCAAGGGTTAGGTGTTCCCCAGTCTGGCACTTTTTTAAAGAAAGTAGGGACAATAGAATGGTCATTTGTTTGCAATCTGCGCTGTACAAAGTTTAGAAGAGACCTGACCACTATATTTAATCAAAGCACTTGACTAGGTGGGCTGAACACCTGGGTCCACAAACAGTGTCTTCCAGTGACACCACTGCCTCTTCCCATGTGCTGCGTGCTTGCCAATCCATTGTCCAGGATGCAGAAGTAGATGCCTCCCACCCTGCACCTGTTGCACATTCGCAAGCACCATCAGCAACAATCTCCACTTTGTTCCAGGGCAGCGTCCAGCTGTCCTTACCCAAAGCGTTGGAACGCAAATGTAAATTCCCAGCCACCCACCCAGTCACGGGCCTAAACAATAAACGGGCAGATTTCCAGATTGCGTGACCTGGAAATGTTGCCGTTTAGGCTTGTGAACAATTTTCTGCAATCTCATGGCAGTGGCTCTCCCTCGGTACTTGTTCTCAGCCACCACTAATTTTCACAGTGTGCCATCCCCGCCTTACATCAGCACATGTCTCATAACATCACCCATACCATCATCAACACAGGTACTGGTAAGGTCCACCTATCAACCAATACATGGATAAGTATTTGTGGCTAGGGTCACTACATTTGCTTGATGACACACTGTGTGAGCCTTCTGGAGGCCGTGACAGAGTCAGACCCTGAGATGGCACATGTTTTACCGACCCTAAGAATTTAGGGCCCTCGTTCCATCAGAGTTTCTCCAACCTCCTACAGTTTTTGCTGCACCCCTTCCTCTTTCTCTGTCTATAAATTGTCATCTCTGAGCCCGTTGTCCCATGTCAGTTGCAATCAGTAAGCACTGCAGCATTGCATTGGTGCGGCCCTCAGTCCAAACGTTTGGAGGATCATCAGTCGGCCCTCACTCATAATTTTTGTAGGGCCATCAGGCTGCCCTTACTCAATTTTTAGAGGACCATCAGGCTGCCCTCAATCAATTTTTGAAAGGTCATCAGGCGGCCATCACTGAATTTTGAGGTGGCCAGAAGGAGAAGGGATAACTCTTCCCCATAGCACCCAACACGCGACAAGTTCTGAGGACAGGGGTTAAGTTTTCACATTCTTTTTTAAAGAAAGTGGGAACAATAAAAAAAAAGGTAATTTGCAAACTTTGCCATACCAAGATCAGTAGGGACCTGACCACTACTGGCCAGGCACATGTCATCAAAGCATCTGGTTATTATAGCTGAACGCTTGGGTCCACAATCAGTGTCTTATGGTGATACCCTTGCCTCTTCCCCTTTGTTATGTGCTTGCCAATCCATTGCCGAGGATGCAAGAGTAAATGTTACGCTCACGAGGAGCGGCGAGCGTCCGGAGGTGGACCCACTGGACCGTGCACCGGACTCCCCCGAGAGGGCGACCAGCAGCGAACCCCTATACAGGGACTGTGCGGCGCCTCCCCAGAAGGCCTAAATGCACGGCGGCCAGGAACCGGTAGTAGGAGTCTCTGTAGGACCAGGTGTAGCAAGGTTGTGACGGCCACAGCCGGCAGAACACGGAAACGGCACCGGAGATGTTCACAGCAGGTGACGTTCACAGCAGGTGACGTCCACAGCAGGTACGGTACAGATAATGTCCACAGCAGGTAGGGCACGATGACGTCCACTGTCGGTATGAGCGGTGACGTCCACTGCGGGTATGTATAGATAGTGTCCACGGCAGGTATGGCACGGTGACGTCCACGGTAGGTATAAGTGGTGACGTCCACAGCCGGAATGGTATAGATGGCACTACGGTGAGACACAGGATTAGAATCAGGTAACAAATGCACGGATCACAAACAATAGCACAAACGGATTTGGACACTGGCAATGCACTAATAGAGGCATTGCTCGGGCGCCTGCTGCTGGGGGAGGTGAACTTAAATACCTATTAGGCAACAGGTGACCTCTGAGGTCACTTCCAGAAAATGGGGCATGCCACTTTAAGAAAGGGGGCGTGGCCTCGCGCGCAGCCTAGAGTCACTTACAGCAATTCTGTGTGAGGAGGAGACTGCAGCAGGCCTAGGAGTGGGAGGAGCGTCTGCAGAGCCATGGGGCCGATAAGAGGAAGGCCTTCGCTGCCTGGGAGTGGGGGCAGGAGTGCACGTGGGAGCCATGCTGGGACTGGGCAGATGTGAGGGAGAGCTCCCCCCCCCGGGGTCTGGTGGGACCAGGCGTTACAGTACCCCCCCCCCGAAGCCCCCTCCCCCTCAGGAAGCTCCGGAGGAGACGAGGAGCATCCACGTCCTCCGCAGGTACCCACGTCCTCTCCTCAGGACCGAACCCTTTCCAGTCCACCAGATAGTAGGTTTTACCTCGGACCTCCTTAGCCGCAAGGATGGCTTTTACCTCATAGACGTCATCATGACCAACAGGAGGAGGCGAAGCCCCAGGATCACTGTGGAAACGCCTCAGGACCACCGGCTTGAGGAGGGACACATGGAAGGAGTTCGGGATGCGAAGCGTCGACGGCAGCTTCAACTTGTAGGACACCTCATTGATCCGTCGGAGCACTTCAAAGGGACCAATGAAGCGGGGACCCAGCTTGTAAGACGGCTGTTTCAGGCGGACATACTTAGACGAGAGCCAGACTTTATCTCCGGGTCGGAAGACAGGAACATCCAGACGGTTCTTGTCAGCGTGTTTCTTCATGCGGACAGAGGACCGTTCCAGAGCCGACTTGGTCTCAGCCCAGACAGCGGAGAAGGACCTCATGAGGTTATCAGCTGCAGGGTTGCCTGAGGAACATGTCACAGGACACGGCACTTTGGGTCGCTGTCCATACACCACCTGGAACGGAGATTTAGCAGAGGACTCACTTTCATGGTTGTTATAGGAGAACTCGGCCCATGGAAGCAGTTTGACCCAGTTGCTGTGGTGTTCGTCCACGAAGTGGCGGAGATAGTTAGTCAGGACTTGGTTAATGCGCTCTACTTGCCCATTGGACTGAGGGTGGTAGGCAGAAGAAAAGTCCAATTCCACATCCATCATCTTGCAGAATGCTCTCCAAAACCGAGCGGTGAACTGGACCCCTCTGTCGGACACGATATGGAGAGGCAAGCCGTGAAGCCGGAAGATATGTTGAATGAATAATTCAGCAAGAACCAGAGCGGACGGTAGCCCGGAGAGTGGTGTGAAGTGGGCCATCTTGGAGAACCGGTCCACCACCACCCAGATGACTGTGCAGCCAGACGATTTTGGCAGGTCTGTGATGAAATCCATGCCGATATGTTGCCATGGAGCGGATGGTACGGGTAAAGGAAGCAAAGGGCCCGCCGGAAGAGTCTTCGGGACCTTGTTCCGGGCACAGGTGGAACAGGATGAACAAAAGTCCTGGACGTCTCGACGTAGCCCTGGCCACCAGTAATATCGGGATATCAATTGCAGAGATTTCTTTTGACCCACGTGTCCTGCTATTCGGGAAGAGTGTCCCCACCGGAGTACACGTTCTCTATCGACCTCAGCAACAAACGTCTTACCGGGAGGAAGGTGGTGCATGTCAACGGGTGCCGCCATTAGCTTGGAAGGTTCAATGATGTGCCGAGGTTCATCTTCCTGATCCTCTAACAGGAATGATCGAGACAACGCGTTGGCCTTCAGGTTCTTCTCGGCTGGACGGAAATGCAGAACAAAATCAAAGTGGGCAAAGAATAATGACCATCGGGCCTGTCGGGGGTTTAGCCTGTGGGCTGTCTGGAGATATGCCAGATTATTGTGGTCAGTATAGATGGTAACTGGATGCAATGACCCTTCCAGCAGGTATCGCCATTCTTCCAGGGCCAGCTTGACTGCCAGCAACTCACGGTCTCCGATTGAGTAGTTTCGTTCTGCTGGGGAGAAAGCCTTAGAAAAGAAGCCACAGGTTACTGTCTTACCCTCTGACGTTTTCTGTGTAAGAACCGCACCGGCTCCGGATGAGGAGGCATCTACCTCAAGAATAAACGGCTTGTTCGTGTCGGGTCTGTGTAAGGCTAGAGCAGAAGCGAAGGCTCGTTTAAGGGACAGGAACGATTCTTCAGCTTTCAGGGTCCATTTCTTTGGGTTTTCCCCTTTGCGAGTGAGAGAGGTTATGGGACGCACCAGAGACGAGAAGTGTGGAATGAATTGCCGGTAATAGTTGGCGAATCCCAGGAATCGCTGGATAGCCTTCAACCCTTCCGGACAGGACCAATTCAGTACGGCTGATACTTTATCGGGGTCCATCTTCAGGCCGGTATCAGAGACTATATGGCCAAGGAAGGGTAGCGAGGTCTGCTCAAACAGGCATTTCTCGAGTTTGGCATAAAGGCGATTCTCTCTCAATCTCCGCAGGACAAGACGGACATGTCTTCGATGGGTATGCAAGTCCGGAGAGAAGATAAGGATGTCGTCCAAATACACGACTACACAGGTGTATAGAAGATCACGGAAGACGTCGTTCACGAACTCCTGGAAGACCGCTGGAGCGTTACTGAGCCCGAAGGGCATCACTCGATATTCATAGTGCCCATCCCGAGTGTTGAACGCGGTCTTCCATTCGTCTCCCGACCGAATGCGGACCAGATTGTACGCACCCCGGAGATCTAATTTGGAGAAGATCTTGGCACCTTGAAAGCGGTCAAACAGTTCCGGCATCAGGGGTAGCGGGTATCTGTTCTTCACCGTGATCTTATTCAATCCGCGGTAGTCAATGCAAGGCCGTAGACCGCCGTCCTTTTTTCCCACAAAGAAGAAACCCGCTCCGGCAGGAGAGGAGGATTTTTGGATGAAGCCTCGTGCTAGATTTTCCTTTATGTAATCAGACATGGCTTGGGTCTCTTCTCGGGACAGAGGGTAGATGCGCCCACGCGGAGGGGTTGCCCCGGGGAGCAGGTCGATGGGACAATCGTAGGGTCTGTGTGGCGGCAACGTCTCAGCCTCCTTCTTGTCAAAGACATCGGCATAGGCCCAATAGGCAGGGGGTAACCCAGGAAGCATGACCGGTTCAACGGGTCGGTGCGGAGGATGCACTGATTTCAGGCAGTTGCTGTGGCAAGACGCACCCCATTGCAGGATGTCTCCAGAATCCCAGTCCAGTACTGGCTTGTGTGACCGAAGCCAGGGTATTACCAGTAGTAGGGCATGCGTCATGCCAGGGAGTACATGGAAGGCGATGGTCTCAGAGTGTAGCAACCCCACTTGCATAGTACAATTCTCCGTGATGTACCGGATGGGTTCGGATAGCGGTTTTCCATCCACGGAAGAAAGACTGATGGGGGTAGCAAGACATCGGACGGGAATCCGGTGTAGATCCACCACGGCTTGTTGGATAAAGTTCCCGGCAGAGCCTGAATCCAGGAACGCATGCTCTGACAACCGGATGGAACCACAGGACAAGGATACAGGTACATGGAGAAAAGGAGAGGACTTGGCATGACCTAGGGTGGCCTCTCCGATGGACCCTAGGCTCTGTAGTTTCCCGGCTTTACTGGACAGTCCTGAATCAGATGTTTGGCACTTCCGCAGTAGAAACACTCTCCTGCCATTCTCCGATTCCTCTGTCGCAGTCTGGACTCACTGACGCGATCGACCTCCATGGGCTCGTGCGGAGCAGTAGGCCGGGTGGAAGGAGGCGACATCGGCCTCTGGAAGGTGGGTGCAAGGCGCGGGATTCTTTTCGCCCGGGTGACTTCTCTGGCACGCTCTTGGAAGCGGAGATCAATACGGGTAGCCAGAGAGATCAGCTCTTCCAGGGTGGTAGGTACATCCCGGCCGGCCAGTTCATCCTTGATTTTGTCACGCTCCCCGGGTCCCCTGCGCTGCTCCCCGGCTCACCTGTCACGCTCCCCGGCTCCCCTGCCTCGGTCCCCGGTTCTTCAGTCCGGTCTCCACCGCTCCCCGCTCTCCAGCATCCATTGCAGGCGCTTTCCAGGCGTCCTGGTCCCCGCTCCCGGCGCCCGTCGGCGTCTCAGCCCCAGCCCGGCTCTGCTGCTTCCTCCTCTCAGCTTCCTGCTCTGGCTTCTGGCACCTGGGCCGCGCGCATGCGCATTAGGGCGCGCGCGCGGTCATTGACCCTTTCTTAAAGGGCCAGCGTCCATTGACAGGAAATGAAGCACACAGGTTCAGGGTATAAAGGGGTTTAATGTCCAAGTGGGCGGGGCCTGATCTTCGTGTTTCCCAAGCTAGGAGTCAGGTCTCCTTGTGTCTCTCTGCCATACTTACGTATCTCTCTTCTAGAGCCGATCCTGCCTCGCCATCCGGTCCTGCCGCATCCCGCACCCCGAACGCTGCTTATCTGCCATCCAGACAGTCCGTACCATCTCGGATCCCTGTGGTGACCCGTCATCTCGCTCCAACGGTTCCGGACTCCGCCTGACATCATCTCGGCTTCCGAACCTGAGCTCCGTCACCCGGACTACCATCAGTGACTCCGTGGTCCCAGGGACTTCTCGATTATACTCTTGTGCACGGACTGCCCTGCTACCTGTAGTGTTCCAGCTACCGGACCCCTTACCATCATCAAGGAGTTCGGTCCAGTGGATCCACCTCCTGGGTCTGCCCTTCCACCTGGCCCTAACAGATTTTACCGGATAACCCTTCCCAGAAGGCAGCTACCAAGGCGTCATTGTTCCACTTGAGTTCGGAGGACAGAGTGCGGAATTCGATTGCATACTGTCCCATGGTGAGATTCCCCTGGTGGATTCTCATCAGCGAAGAGGCAGTAGACGAGAGACGGCCTGGCTCATCGAACACCTTACGGAAGGTGGTCAGAAAGACGGACAGGACTTGAACGGTCGGGTCATTCCTCTCCCAGAGCGGATTCATCCAAGCCAGAGCCTGACCAGTCAGATGAGACATGATAAATGCGATTCTCGAGCGATCAGTCGCTCGCTGCAGCGGCGACAGCTCAAAGTGCAGGGAGCACTGGTTTAAGAAACCGCGACACAAACGGGGATCCCCTCCATACATGGGTGGTGAGGCCAGGCGGGAAGGAGACATGCATGTCGGTAATCCCGCAGAGTCGGGGGTTGTTGAGGAGGCCGGATTCTGCAGGGCGTATAGACGGGAATCCACGGACGCCATATATTCGGCCATGCGTCTCTGGGCCTCATGCTGGCGGGACAGTTTCTTCTGTAGTT
The DNA here is from genome assembly GCF_048569485.1 of Anomaloglossus baeobatrachus. Taxonomy (NCBI): domain Eukaryota; kingdom Metazoa; phylum Chordata; class Amphibia; order Anura; family Aromobatidae; genus Anomaloglossus; species Anomaloglossus baeobatrachus. The sequence continues at coordinate 273,457,939 of NC_134354.1, read as the reverse complement.
CACTTAACTGGGAGCTGTCGGAGGATCCGGAGGTTTGCATGGATGCCAGATGGGATTCCACAGACTTCATGTAAGCTACTAATCTTGCTTGGGTCTCGCGTTGGCGGGAGAGCTCCTGTTGCAGGTCAGTCAGCGGGTTAACCTTGATCCCGGCGGAGTCCATGGCCCGAGCAAACTGTTACGCTCACCGAGGAGCGGCGAGCGTCCGGAGGTGGACCCACTGGACCGTGCACCGGACTCTCCCGAGAAGGCGACCAGCAGCGAACCCCTATACAGGGACTGTGCGGCGCCTCCCCAGAAGGCCTAAATGCACGGCGGCCAGGAACCGGTAGTAGGAGTCTCTGTAGGGCCAGGTGTAGCAAGGTTGTGACGTCCACAGCTGGCAGAACACGGAAACGGCACCGGAGATGTTCAGAGCAGGTGACGTCCACAGCAGGTACGGTACAGATAATGTCCACAGCAGGTAGGGCATGGTGATGTCCACTGTCGGTATGAGCGGTGACGTCCACTGCGGGTATGTATAGATAGTGTCCACGGCAGGTATGGCACGGTGACGTCCACGGTAGGTATAAGTGGTGACGTCCACAGCCGGTATGGTATAGATGGCACTACGGTGAGACACAGGATTAGAATCAGGTAACAAATGCACGGATCACAAACAATAGCACAAACGGATTTGGACACTGGCAATGCACTAATAGAGGCGTTGCTCGGGCGCCTGCTGCCGGGGGAGGTGAACTTAAATACCTATTAGGCAACAGGTGACCTCTGAGGTCACTTCCAGAAAATGGGGCATGCCACTTTAAGAAAGGGGGCGTGGCCTCGCGCGCAGCCTAGAGTCACTTACAGCAATTCTGTGTGAGGAGGAGACTGCAGCAGGCCTAGGAGTGGGAGCAGCGTCTGCAGAGCCATGGGGTTGGTAAGAGGAAGGCCTTCGCTGCCTGGGAGTGGGGGCAGGAGTGCACGTGGGAGCCATGCTGGGACTGGGCAGATGTGAGGGAGAGCTCCCCCCCGGGGTCTGGTGGGACCAGGCATTACAGTAAATGCCTGCCGCCCTGCACCTGTTGTTGCATATTTGCAAGCACCATGAGCAACATTCTTCAATTCTTTGTGCCAGGGCAGCATCCAGCTGTCCTTACTTCAGGCTATGGAACGAAAATATAAATTCCCAGCCAACTTCCCAATCACAGGCCCAAACACTAAATGGGCACATTTCCACATTGTTTGACCTGGGAATATTGCCATATATGCTTGTGGACGCTGTAGCTTTCTGCAACTCTATGGTAGCAGCCAGGGCCGCCACTAGGAATTTCAGGACCCCATACTGGCAAAATTATGGGGCCCCCTTGAGACTCCACCCAGGCTCCACCCCAGCTCCGCCTCCACCCCGCAAACCTTCCCCAGTCCGACACCACTTTTTGAAAAGCATATATGTATGTGTGTATAGAAAGAAATAAACACACTCACCGAAAAAGTCCTTTATTTGAAATAAAATACAAACACCCCCACCCCCCCCCCAAAACTTTCAGCCCTTAACTGAATTTCTTGGCCAAAAAAAACACACAAATACAGTTTTGGTGTGGTTTGGTGTGGTTTTCTGCTAGGAGATGCAAATGGTGCTGAAATGTCTACGTAACATTTCTGCAACAATTTTGCATCTCCAGGCAGAAAACCACATCGAGACGGTGTCAAAACTGTTTTTGTGCAATAATTTTTGCCAAGAGATGCAGATTTGTTGCTGAAATTTATACAACATATTCCTACACCAAAACAAAGGAGAAATACAAGTATATGTGCAAACATAGACATTTTTATTGATAACAATGTACACGCAAGAACAGCACAAAAATCACACATTAAAATACTACCAATAGATCAAGGGGCGTACAATATGTGAGATCATTTTTTTGGAAAATGAGAAGTATATACCTGTCTATCTTCAGTAGCCGTGGGAGAGGTAACATAACCCCAATGACAATATAGACGAGATATGACAGGAAACATAATGGCGTTGACCGGACTCCACCCGCAACGTAGGGAGAAGTACAAGCACACACAAACGGCTGAAAAGGGATGGCAATTAACTGTGAGGCTATTTATATCTACTGGGTGTATACTGCCATTAGGGTCTTCCTCCTTGAGAAAGCAATAGTACCTCTGCGAAACGCGCGTTGGTGGTGATCCTTTTCTTTGTGGGTATGTGTACATCTGTCTGATCATGCCTTGGGTTCCCCTGTTTTCTAAATTTTTGCCATAGAACTTTTGGGATATGGTATTTACCTCCCAGCATTCATGGTTCCATATGGATCCTTTACTGGCTATATGCACTTGCACTTTATTTCCATAGTAATATTGTATTTAGGCCCCCCATGCTATCATGTGTTGTATTTTTGGTACTTACCATCCCCTGGCAGCTATGTACTGGCATATCATATTATTGGAGCCCCTGATAGCTCTGTATATATTAATGGCTGTGACAGAACTCTCATTTGCATCTCTGTACTCCTCACATTAATTTGCTAATCTCTGATGTGGAGAATTATGCCACTACTCAGTTTGTACTGATATTATAGGAGATCTTTTACACACACCCGGTCTGTCCGTGGTCCATTTTGTTACTATCATTGTGTTATAGGAATTCTCAATTTATTGAGCTTTTTACCTCCTTACTATCTTGAACCCTTTTCAGCCGTGTGCTTGTACTTCTCCCTACGTTGCGGGTGGAGTCCGATCAACGCCATTATGTTTCCTGTCATATCTCGTCTATATTGTCATTGGGGTTATGTTACCTCTCCCACGGCTACTTAAGATAGACAGGTATATACTTCTCATTTTCCAACTGATCTCACATATTGTACCCCCCTTGATCTATTGGTAGTATTTTAATGTGTGATTTTTGTGCTGTTCTTGCGTGTACATTGTTATCAATAAAAATTTCTATGTTTGCACATATACTCGTATTTCTCCTTTGTTTTGCATTCATTTGAGTAGTGCACACACCTTGTCGGTATATGTATGCTGACATCGTGTTTACCCTATGGCTTGTTTATTGGGAATTGTTCTCATAATATTCCTACACCAAATCTGCATCTTCTGGGAGAAAAAAAAATGCATCAAAACACAATGCGGTTTTGATGCAGTAGTAATGCAATTCTTTTGCCAGAAGATGCAGAGTTAGTGCAGGAATATGGTGTATAAATTTCAGCACCAAATCTGCATCTCTTGGCAAAAAAATGCACAACAACATTTTGTAGGCTGTTTCGGTGCCGTTTTATGCCAGGGGATGCAAATTTGGTGCTGAAATGTCTGCTCTAGATTTCTATACACTTAATAGTATACATAGAAGGATCTATGTAGACCAATGTTTACCGAAAGGATACGTCGGTCAACGCTTTCCTGCATGCATCATCAAGTCATAGTATGTCTACAATACGCGCCATCCCGACCGGACAGTCGTCTGATCTCTGCTGCAGGTTTAGAGCCAGGGGGTATATTAACAGATGTATCAAGAATAGTTGCCTTCATGCTCAGAATACCCCCAGATGTAAGCTTCTCCAATATACACCTCATTGCACTGGCCATGACACCCAGGTGTGATTCATCAGCACATAAAATCATGAATGGGACACGATGAGGGACATCCTGGACAAGCACTGGCCTGTACTGCTTACTGATCCCACTTTGGCCGATGTGCTCCCCGGGAGACCTCATAACGGCTAGGAATCTTGGGGATCTTCTTGTCAGGAGCCACTACGTGGCTCCAGTGGCCCCATTCAGGGTTGTTTCTCATGTGGCCACTGTTTGGCCTGTAGTAACATACTCAGGGCCACCACCTTTTTGTCCTCTGATGGCAGTCGTACCTTCTCCATCGACCATTATATTTCTTGTACCATCACACATGTCGTATATTATGCGACCTGTCTGTGCTCTATGATCTATGTGGGCCTCACATCACGTGAGCTCCGCGTATGTGTCAGGAAGCACATTAGGGATATCACTGCGGCAAGGTCGGTGAAGGACGTTACACTGCTAAAGACTCTCCCTTGGCACTTCAAGGCCCATCATAATTGTAATCCAAAATTGCTCCAGATTCGAGCTATTGATGTGGTGAATGGTGGAATTAGAGGGGGGAATTTGCGCAAGACTCTCGCACAACGAGAGTCCAAATGGATTATCATTCCTAACACTCTCGTTCCTAAGGGCCTCAATGAGGTAGTGAGTTTCGCTCCCTTCTTATGAGACCCCATTACCCTTTCCCTCTCCTCCTCCCCTCCCCCTTTCACCTTCCTCTTTGTACTTTCTCATTCTTATTATTGAGGCTCACGTTTCCCTTTATTTATTCATTTCCTCTACTAAATGAACTGCTATGTTTAGGTGCTCTTTTCCCCTCATGATTCTAACTAATGGTGTACATATATATATATATATATATATATATATATATATATATATATTACACATATAAAAATATATTGATGTCCATGTGTGTTTGTACATCTATGCACTTGTACATGCAAGTTATTTTTGTATAAATATAGTCTATATAATATGTTTTTAATTTTTAATATTATTTTTTTAATATTTATTTGAATTTTCTTTTTGTGTGGTGTGTTTACATTATTTTTTATTTCAGCGTTTTTAGGTCACCCTACCCATCCCTACATCAGTGACCTTCTAGCCTGCAAATTTTGTGCATCAACTGGCTACAATACATATCAGTTACCACTCGTGAAACTGGCCCCCCTCCTTTTTACCTTAAACACCATATAAAGAATTTCCATATTTGCTGCATTAAAGATTAATTAGTTATTCTGTAGAGCAATGTGATAATGTATCCTATGTACGGCGCCTGTAATAGTGCTGGTTCCATATGCTATTTACTCTGTTGTGCTCATATTCATGTTTGCACTGTTTAGTCCAAGTCCGTTCCCTCCCGCAGTGAGTCTCTGCGCCTGGGCCGTGTGTGCATGCACGGAAGCCATAATGACGGCTTCTGCGCTGCGCATGCGCCATTTATGGTGGCGCTGCGCCTACCCCCGCCGCTCGTCATTGGCAGTCGGAGCATGCGCCCTAGTGTCCGCAATCAGCAGCAAACAGACTTATCTGTACTATTTAAACCCCCTGGTTACACTTTTCACATTGTCACCCTTGGGAAAAAGCTGCTAGGCAGCGAAACGATCGTTGGGACTCCCCCCTAGTCTTAACCAAGCTCCTAATACAGAGGTAAATATAATGCTGGCACTATGCACTTTAGTAGTCTAACTCTGGAGGTTTTTCCAGACTTTGAAGTAATTCATTTACCTCTGCTGTGACCTTCAATTTAATGCATTGTGTCAATATGTGCACTCATCTATAACCCGTATTGGTGGTTCTCATATGTCTATCTTTCTTGTAGAGATAGAGGGAAGAAACCAGGATATGTCGCACTGACATCAAACGCAAAGTTGTTTTTCTGAAAAATTGTCCTGAGGAAGGAGGATACATCCTCCGAAACATGTAGATCTGATTGAATAAAAGAAAATTAATCAACAACTTGACAATTGATGTCAGCATGGCAAATCCCGGTTTCTTCCCTCTATCTCTGCAATACTTTTCTCCAGGGCTGCAGCAGACGCCATTTCATGCCTGTATAGTAGTTGTGACTGGCACAACTTATATAGGTGAGTACATTTACCTGGTTGTATGTCACATCCCACCAGATAAGACCTTATCTGCTCTTTTTATCCACAGTACACTTTTATATCTTTTGATAGTGGTTATTTATATTTTAACATATAGGTCCCTTTTAACTTCTGAGCTTGTTTATCTGCAAGGGTTGCACAATTGTTTTTGTGCATGCTACCTATATTTTTCCTGCATTTTTATATGCTTATTACACCTCGTGCCCTTTTTCTCTGTACCCATCCATTTTTCCAAGTTTTTAAACACATACATTTTTTTCATGTCTATATATTTTTGTAATTGCCAATAAAAATTATAGATATTTTTCACATTTATTTTGTTCTTTCCTTATTCTTTTTGGTACATACTCTTCTTTTTCTTCTTTTTCTCAATATTTTGTGTTAAAAATTTCTGGTGAATATCATGATCACAATAATTTGTGAATAGCTATTGTTATGTCCTGGTGATGGATCCACTGGGCCGTGCACCGGACTCCTCCAATGAGGCAACCCGGAGCTAACCCCTGTACAGGGACTGTCCGATCACCCCACCAGAGGACCTAGATGCACGGTAGCCGGAGCACTAGTGATACTGGGTCAGCGTCCTTCAGGGGACTGGTAGAAAGATGTCTCTAGAGTCACCGAGTTCCTGGAGGCAATGCAGATGACGGAGACCAGGTTCAGGTACCGGGTAGAAACATCAGGCGGGATCTGGATCCTGCTGGACGTGAGGGCAGAGGACACCAGGTGAAGTCGGGGATCGGAGACAGGTTCAGGCTGAAGGCAGATGATGGGATTCACAGCCGACAGTCACCGGAGGACTTCCTGGGCAATCCGCAGTCAGGACCAGGTTAAGGTAGCAGGGCTGGCTCTGTGGAAGACACAGGGTTAGAGAGAGGCAAGGCACTAGGAGACCTGAACACCTAGCTTACAGAAACACGTTGATCAGGCGCCGCCCACATGGAAAGGGGAGTCTTATATACTCTGCACCTGTCTCATCCATATCCTGTTTCAGGAGTGCTGGACCTATAAGACAAGGTGAGTGGGCGCGGCCCCGCCCTATACACAAGCATGTGCCTAAGAATCAGAATCAGACTCAAGAGACCAGGAACAGGATGCAGGAGAGCACGAGCGGGAGCGGCAGCCGTGACCGGTGGGCACGTGGACCGGATCAGTGGGTAAGGAGTGATGCCGTGACGGTGAGACTGGATCAGTGAGTAAGGAGCGGTGCCGTGATGGCATGACCGGATCAGTGGGTAAGGGGCGGTGCCGGGACACCGGGAGTGTGACAGCTATTAGGATTTATATCTTTCTACCTATGGCAATGTAGTTATTTTATAATATTTTATAATATATTTTCTACTAGCTATTTTTTACTATTTATTAATATTTAGTATACATTTTAGTATTAATGCACTGATTGTATTATTTTCAGTGTTATAATTACATTATACACAAGTGTCCCTAATTATATCTTTCCCCCATATGGGGAGGCAATTTTGCTTATATACATATATTCTGCTATTAGAGGTCTTGATGTTGTATCTTTGCTTTATTGTTCAAATACTATCTACGTCTGTTCCTTGCTTAGCCTCAGTGCGGCTGTTTTTCTATATCTGGTTTGGCTCCCTTTTGCTTCCGGTGTGCGGTACACATGCGTCTCCCGCCCTGGTACGTGTGCGCCATCGTACTGCTGTATCTTTATGCTCCATGTGATACTTGGTCGCGTGATCGCCATGTGATCTGTATGGTCCCATGGTGGTCATGTGATAGGGGCGGTTACATGGGGTATGACATGGCGGGCGAGTGGCATTCCCGTTGCCGGGACGACGGATGTGTCACAGTTCTGCACGCTGGGACCTGATTGGGTGATGCCCCTTTTTATACTCCCCTCTCCCTTCATGACACGGGCCTCTGACGAAGGCTCGCTAGCCGAAACGGACGTTGGGTTGGACACCATTCCTGCTAATTTCCAACCTTGTCTAACATAGGTGAGCTTTCAGTTTATTTCTGTCCTTAAGGCCCGTTTCACACGTCAGTGAAAAACACTGTTTTTCACTGGCGTGTAAAACACGCACATGTCCCGTGAATTACGGCACACGTGGGTTGTCTCAGTGCAATCCGGGCTCCGTTCTCCGTGGCCTGTGATTGCACTTAGAGATGAATTCACCTGTGCGCGCTCCCGCTCTCCATGGTGCTGATCGCTCCCGCGGTGCAGCATCCGGCCGGCGCTGACCCCCGCAGCAGCTGCTTCCGGGTCGGCTGTGTCGTGCATCATGAATATGCGCGACAGTAATGAGCCGGCTGAGAAGCAGCAAGCCGCACAGGCTGCAGAGGACATCGCTGGAGCTGGGTGAGTAAAAATGATTTTTATTTTAAAAGCACGTTTTTTTCTGGCACGTGTTTCACGGACCACACCACTGCATGGTCCGTGGGACATCAGTGCTGCCAGAAAAAAATGGACATGTCTCCGTGCGGCAATCACGGACACGCGGGTATGCCGCACGGAGACACGTGCAGTGAAAAATCACTGATGTGTGAGCAGACCCATTCATTATAATGGGTCTGTGTATGTCAGTGATTCTGGTACGTTTAAAAAAATGCACAAACGTACCAGAATCACTGACGTGTGAAACAGGCCTTACTCATGGAATTATCCATTACTATTCTGCCTTGATTATATTTCTCCCTATGTGAATTTTCATTACATGGTTAAGACTGGTTGGCGTTATACATTGGGGTATATCACACTGTGTTTATCTATTTAAACACTGATGTTATCCAAACATTGTTTTTACCTTATGGAATGTGCCCCCTGCTTGTTTGTGCAACACTCTGTCACTTCACCTATTTAATAAAGTATTTCACTTGTTAATACATGGCTGTTCAATCACATTTCTAAGGTGATATTTAGCAACTTACAGGTGGCCGTCCAGAACAGGGACATAAATTGAACACTTTTGTCGAACACGATGTGATGTGGTAGATTGTGCAGCCAAAAGATGTGCTGTGCAAAGTGCAAAGGAAAGCCAGACAGCGGGGTGAAATAGGCCATTTTGGAGAACGTGTCCAGTGTACATTGCAGCTCCACTCTCCTCACCACTATGTGTGTAGAATGGAGGCCTGTAATATGTCTTCCTCATTGTGAACACATGAGCCTCTCTCCAGCCTGTAGACTACAATGGAGTCTCCATGAGCTCCTGGAATCTCCTCCATTTTAGTCACCAATTGGCTGTGTACATTGCAGAGACTGCTGTGAGATCCTCCCCTCAGCAGCTCTGCTCCCCTCACCACTATGTGTGTAGAATGGAGGCCTGAAATAGGTCTTCCTCATTGTGAACACATGAGCCTCTCTCCAGCCTGTATTCCTCTCCTCAGAGGCTCCACTATCTATCTAGAATGGCGGCGCTGTAGGGACTGGGAGGAGCCTCCCCTCAGTGGCCCCACTATGTAGAATGGAGGCGTTGCAGGGAGGTCCTAACAAGTACACATCCATTCTACACTCTGAGCTGCTACTTCCTGTTGTTCCTGCTCTGCCAAGTGAGGCGGGAAACTGCGACGGCGTCTGTGATAAGAGCATCTCCACCGCTGGGGCAGAGACTTCTCCTCGGGATCTGCGCTTATCTGTGCACAGTAGACGGTCACTGCGCATAAACCGAAGATGTGTGATAACGTGAGGAGGGTAAGTTAGAAGACGGGGCGGCTGCGGTGAGGAGGGCTGTGCTGAGAAGGGCTGTGCTGAGAAGGGCTGTGCTCCTCCATTTCTTACTGCGCACTTCCTCCATTCTGTAAGCAGGGGTTATGGAAGGTCTAGACCCGGCGTCGGGCGAGTGCTCTGTATGTGGTATTAGTATATGCACAGTGCTGTATACTATATATACCCGAGGCCACACTCTATACTCCTAGCCTATGTGATGTATACACATGAGTGTATGGTAATCCCTATCCAAAAGGAAGTGACTCCAAGGTTGCATTATAAAAAATTGTGTATGTGTTTATTAATCAAAATAATGATATTAAAGGGAAGCTGTCACTGGTTTTTCGGCATATAAGCTGCGGCCACCACCAGTGGCCTCTTATATACAGCATTCTAACATGCTGTATATAAGAGCCCTGGCCGCTGTGTAGAACATAAAAAACACTTTATAATTCTCACCTAACGGTCGCACTGCAATGGAGTTGGGCCATATGGGCGTCTCCGGTGCTGGCGCCGCCTCCTTCAGCCATCGTCGTCCTCTTTCTGAAGCCTGGGTGCATGAAGCGTCCTACGTCATACAGACTCGCCGCACCCGCACAGGCGCACTACAATACTTAGATCTGCCCTGCTCAGGTCAGATCAAAGTGCCCCTGCGCAGAACCTCAATACCGGCCTGTGTGGATGACGTAGGACACGTCATGCACCCCGGCTACTGAAGGAGGACGAAGCTGGCCGAAAGAGGCGGCACCGGACAACGGAGACGCCCATATGGCCCAACTCCATCGCAACGCCCCTTAGGTGAGTATTATAAAGTGTTTTTTATGTTCTACACAGCGGCCTGGGCTCTTATATACAGCATGTTAGAATGCTGTATATAAGAGCCCACTGGTGGTGGCCGCAGCTTATATGCCGAAAAACCAGTGACAGGTTCCCTTTAAAAGGCGGCCGTTGCCTCACAATGACGGACACATAGGAGCAGAGAAATACAAAAGTCTGTATATGGTGACTATTGCCCAGATCAATGCTGTACATGTGACGAATGATCACCTACAATATATGAAGCCTTAGAAACACTTAAAAGATCCCAAACCTACTATAAAACACGACAATCAGTCAAAACAAAGACTTTCAAATCACTGGGTACTAGTGCAGTATAAGGTGCGAAGTCCATAAATATAAGGTGCCAGTATTGTATTATCGTTTCCAAAGTGCACAAAAGAAGTTGTGGAATTAGCTCATACAGATGAAAGGGTGTGTGTTCTGTGTCCCTTCACCCCGACGTGCGTTTCACCCAGCTTCTTCAGGGGCGTATCAGGGTAGGAGACAAGGGGGTCATTAAATGTGTGGAGCGGCCGATCGGGTAGTGACACATAAGAGTCACGTGGGACGCTCAGCCCGGGACGGTGCATGGATCCAGGTCGTGATCCAGCTGTATGTACTCCCTAGTGCACGGCATGGAACGCACTGCGGTCACGTGGTGTCGTGGGCAGGGAGAAAGTGGGTCAGTTCAGGAGCACATGTGCACTCAGTGTCCCTGGAATTGATGTGAAGCCTACAATAATTAACTGAGTTAATTATTACCATCCACACTGCGGATTTGTTTCTCCAGCAAAAGACGCACCTTCTGGCAGAATACCGCACCTACCCATGGAAAATCCGCACCAAAACCACTTGAGGTTTTGCTGCGGATTTACCACGTTTTTGCCTGCGGTATTGTCCCTGCGGTTTTTTAACACTCAATACAGGGAAAAACGCAGAAAAGAAGTGACATGCTCAGTCTTTGTTCTGCAGAAATTCTGCAGAAAAACCTTTAGGGAAAAAAAAGCAACGTGCGCACAGTATTTTGGATTTCTCATAGACTTTGCTGGGGCAAGACTGCATGAACTTTATGAAAAACTGCACCCATTCTGCAGCAAAAACCGTGGCAAATCTACGGCAAAAAACGCAGTGTGCGCACTGGGACTTAGGTAGTAAATGGCAGTCATAGAAGCTATGAGATGTGTAATAAGATAAAGGCATTTATTATATATAAGATAAAAGGAATCCTATTTATTTCTTCCCGTCATCTCAAAAATCGGAATAGAAAGCGATCAAAAAAATATTATGTGCCCAAAAATGGTACAAAGAAAAACAGCTTTATCTCTATTAACCCCTTAAGGACGAAGCCAGTTTTGTACTTAATGCCCAGGCCATTTTTTGCAATTCTGACCAGTGTCACTTTATGAGGTCATAACTCTGGAACGCTTCAACGGATCCCAGTGATTCTGACATTGTTTTTTCGTGACATATTGTACTTCATGATAGTTATAAATTTAGAACGATATTTTTTGCTTTTATTTGTGAAAAAAATCGGAAATTTGATGAAAATTTTGAAAATAGAGTTATGTCACACAAAACTGTTAATAAATAACATTTCCCACATGTCTACTTTACATTAGTGCAATTTCTGAAACAAAATGTTTTGGGGTTAGGAAGTTAGAAGGGGTCAAAGTTCATCTGCAATTTCCCATTTTTTCAACAAAATTCACAAAACCATTTTTTTAGGGACCACATCACATTTGAAGTGACTTTGAGAGGCCTGGGTGACAGAAAATACCCAAAAGTGACACCATTCTCAAAACAGCACCCCTCAAAGTACTCAAAACCACATCCAAGAAGTTTATTAACCCTTCAGGTGCTTCACAGGAACTAAAGAAAAGTGGAATGAAAAAAAGCAAAAAATAAAATTTTACCTAAAATGTTGCTCTACCCCAAATTTATTCACTTTTAGAAGAAATAACACAACAAAATGAACCCCAAAACTTGTTACCCACTTTCTTATGAACGCGCCAATACCCCACATGTGGTCAGAAACCTTTGTTTGGACAAATGGGAGGGCTCGGAACAGAAGGAGCAATATTTGAATTTTGGAAAGCAAATTTGGCTGAAATAGATTGCGGGCACCATGTTGCATTTACAGGTCCGCTAAGGTACCTAAACAGCAGAAACCCCTCACAAGTGACACCATTTTGGAAACTAGACCCCTTAAGGCTTCTATCTAGGGGTATAGTGAGCATTTTGGATCCACAGGTACTTCACAGATTTTGATAACGTTACGTTGTCACATTGAAAATTTTCATTTTTTTCTCAAAAATGTTGCTTTAGCATCAATTTTTTCACTTTTTCAAGAGGTAATTCCAAAAATTTGACCCCAATGTTTGTTACCCACTTTTTTATGAGCGCGGTGATACCTCACTTGTGGTCTGAAACCTTTGTTTGGAGAAATGGGAGGGCTTGGAACGGAAGGAGCAATATTTGAATTTTGGAAAGGAAATTTGGCTGAAAAAGATTGCGGGCACCATGTCGCATTTGGAGGACCCCTAAGGTACGTAAACAGCAAAAAAACACCACAAGTGACCCCATATTGGAAACTAGGCCCCTCAAGGAATTTGTCTAGATGTTTGGTGAGTACCCTGAACCCCCAGGAGCTTTACAGAAGTTTATAACGTTGAGCCATGAAAATAAAAAAATAAAATTTTACCACAAAATTGTTACTTCAACCAGGTAGCTTTTTTTTCACAAGGGTAACAGGAAAAAAATCACCATGAAATTTATTGCGCAATTTCTCCTGAGTTTGTTGATATCTTGTATGTGGTGGAAATCAACTGTTTGGGCACACTACAGGGCTCAGAAGAGAAGGAGTGCAATTTGACTGCAAAATTGGCTGGAATCAATAGCGGACGCCATGTTGCATTAGGAGAGCCCCTGAGGTGCCTAAGCAGTGGAGGTCCACCACAAGTGACCCCATTCTGGAAATAAGACCCCTCAAGGCTTTAATCTAGGTGTATATTGAGCATTTTGAATCCACGAATACTTCACAGAATTTGATAAGCTTAGGTTGCCATATTGAAATTTTCATTTTTTTCACAAAAATGTTAATTTAGCGACACATTTTTCACTTTTTCAAGAGGCAACAACAAAACGTGTACCCCACAGGTTGTTATCTAATTTCTTGTGAGCGCAGGGATACCCCACATGTGGCCAAAAACCTTTGTTTGGATAAATGGGAGGGCTTGGAATGGAAGGAGTACCATTTGAATTTTGGAAAAGTTGAAGTAAATTGCACGCACCATGTCACATTAGCAGGGCCCCTTGGGCACCTATACATCAGAAACCCCCCACAAGTGACCTCACTTTGGAAACTGGACCCCTCAAGGATTTTATTCAGGAGTATAGTAAGCATTTTGAATCCACAGGTACTTCACAAAAATGTTGCTGTAGCAACAAATTTCTCACTGTTAAGGGGGCTTCGCTAATGCGGAGTCGTTAGGGTCACGGAATTGGTGACGCACATCCGGCTGCATTAGCGATGCTGTTGCGTGTGACACAGATGAGCGATTTTGCATCGTTGCAAAAACATGCAAAATCGCTCATCGGTGACATGGGGGTCCATTCTCGATTATCGTTACTGCAGCAGTAACGATGTACTTCGTCGCTCCTGCGGCAGCACACATCGCTATGTGTGACGCCGCAGGAACGAGGAACCTCTCCTTACCTGCCTCCCGGCCGCTATGAGGAAGGAAGGAGGTGGGCGGGATGTTCCGGCCACTCATCTCCGCCCCTCCGCTTCTATTGGGCGGCCGCTCAGTGACGTCACTGTGACGCCACACGGACCGCCCCCTTAGAAAGGAGGCGGTTCGCCGGTCACAGCGACGTCGCCGGGCAGGTAAGTATGTGTGACGCGTCTGCGCGATGTTGTGCGGCACGGGCAGCGATTTGCCCGTGTCGCACAACAGATGGGGGCGGGTACCCACGCTAGCGATATCGGGACCGATATCGCAGCGTGTAAAGTAGCCTTTAGGCTATGTGGCCATGATCCAGCGACACGGCGTCTAGTACCCAGTGTCAGCCTCCTGCAGAAATGTGAGTGTTGTCCACGGGAGAACGCAGCTGCCCATGCCCACGATTTGGGTTCAGGCTGCTGTGGACTTTAGTTCTATTCTACCTGCAAAGAACACTCATCTCCACAGCATAAATTGACATGCTGAGGCTCGGGAAGCTGCGCCACAGGTCGGTTTATGCTGCGGAGAAAAGAAACACAGTGGGCACGGGATTTCTAAAAATCCTGCCACTGTGCTTCTACTGCACAACGCAGCGTTATGGACGCAGGGAAAACACTCTGCGCCCAAAACGTTGCAAACCCTGATTGTGGGCACACAGCGTAAAATGCTACAATGGATGAATGGATAGATGTCAAACATATATAACGTCCCACCCCCCTTCATATTCTAAGCTGGCGCCCTTTAGTGCCTTTCATGTGACACTAAAGGATGCCTAGCCTTGTATTTAGCCCAAAAAAAAAAAAAAAAAAAGAAGAATTAAAATAAATGACGTGGGGTCCCCTTTATTTTTGATAGCCAGCTAGGGTAAAGCAGACAGCTGTAGCCTGCAAACCACAGCTGACAGCTTCATCTTGTCTGGTGATCAATTTGGAGGGCTCCCCAAGCTGTTTTTTTTTTTTTTAATTATTTATAAATAAATAATTAAAAAAAAAAACCAAACGTGGGGTCCCCCCAAATTAGATCACCAGCCAAGGTGAAGCTGACAGCTGGGGTCTGGTATTCTCAGGATGGGAAGAGCCATGGTTATTGGACTCTTCCCAGCCTAAAAATAGCAGGCCGCAGCCGCCCCAGAAGTGGCGCATCCATTAGATGCGCCAATTCTGGCGCTTCGCCCCAGCTCATCCCGCGCCCTGGTGCGTTGGCTAACGGGGTAATGAATGGGGTTGATACCAGGTGTGTAATGTCACCTGGCATCAAGCCCAGCAATTAGTTATGTCACGGCGTCTATCAGGTACCCGACATAACTAATTGACAGTAATAAAAAAAAAAATTGACAACAAAAAAAAATTATTTGAAAAAACACTCCCCAAAACATTCCCTGATTGACCAATTTATTGAAAAGAAAAAAAAAATCCACTATAATCCATTTGGACGTCCCACGTCGACTCTGGACCTTCTAGAATATGGGGGACACGTTCAGGGAACGTATCCCCCATTTTATAGTAGGGCAGACCCTCCATTTGAGGAGAGTGGGTGCAAAGAATCTGCACCCACTCTCCCCGGGTCACAGCTGCAGTGTGCGAGCAGCAGCCAGCGTCTCTGAACACAGGAAGCTGACAGCTGCTCGGCACATGTGACCGGCGTCTGCTGAGAAGGAGCCGGAGGAGGGGGCCGCGGGGGATCAGCGCTCCGACAGGTATGTATGACACCGGGGAACACCAGGGGGGGGTAGGGGGGACCCGGCGGGGCCTGGGGAGCAGGTTTCTGTCGTATGTGTTATGGCACATACGACAGAAACCATAGGAACAGTGTAAATGCGGCCGGCGCGCTGCTGTGCTCGGCGGTGCGCGCGGCCATCTTGGATTTTCGGGAGGGGGTTGGGGGTCGGGGGGGGGCACTTTGGGGATACCGAGGGGACCGGAGGGAACCGGGAAAAAGATTTCTCCCATCTGGCATGTTTGATCATGCCAGATGGGAGATAAATCATTTTTTACCGGCGCGGTCATTTACTATAACTTGATGATCGGTATACGGTGTATACCGGTCATCACGTGACTGGGGACCGGAAAAACCGGCCCGAATCATGATCTCCAGGGTCTCAGCTACCCCCGGCAGCTGAGACCCCGGAAATTTTCTGACTCTGGGGGCGCCAGACCCTTTTTTCCGACCGCCGTTAAAAAGCGGCGGATCGGAAAAAGTACCCTAATATGCCGCCGTTAAAAGGCGTATCGGCGGTCGTAAAGGGGTTAAAAGGAACCTGTCATCAGAAATTTAGCTTGAAACCTAAGAGTTTCCCCCTCTGCAGCTCCTGGGCTGCATTCTAGCAGGTTCCTGTACTTTTTGTGCCCCCTTTTAAACCAAATTAAATACTTTATAAACTTGTACCTTTTGCTATGTAAATTTTGTAAATCGTCCATGGGGGCGGGCTCTCTGGTGACCGTTGCTGTCCCTCCTGCACATTGACGCCGTCCCCCCACGCTCCATTTCATCCATCAGGACACCACCGACTGCGCCCGAGGTGCCGCCCACGCCAGGATCGCTGGTGACTTGTCACAAGCACGAGATTATCGGCGGCGCTGTGATTGCATAGCAAGTGCCCGCCCATAATCTCGTGGACGCGCTGTCCCCACTGCCTCCAGCGTTCTGCGCAAGCGCTTGCTGGCCAAATGACCCGACGTCACCTCCTTCCCATCTTACCCTGCAGCAGGGCAAGATGGGAAAGAGGTGACGTCGGGTCATCTGGCCAGCAAGCGCTTGCGCAGAACGCTGGAGGAAGAGGGGAAAGTGCGGTCACGAGGTTATGGGCGGCACTTGCTGATGACACTCACAGAGCCGCCCATAACCTCGTGCCTGCGCAAAACGTCACCAGCGGTCACACGTGCACACAGTGCACAGTCCCGCTACAGTTGCACAGCGCATGAGCGGGACCACGGGCGCCCAGGGGCGGCGTCCTGAGATATGAAATTCAGCTTTGGGGGGCGACGTAAATCTGCTGGAGGAACAGCAACGGTCAGCAGAGAGCCCGCCCCCATGGACGATTTACAAAATTTACATAGCAAAAGGTACAAGTTTATAAAGTATTTAATTTGGTTTAAAAGGGGCCACAAAAAGTACAGGAACCTGCTAGAATACAGCCCAGGAGTTGCAGAGGGGGAAACTCTTAGGTTTCAAGCTAAATTTCTGATGACAGGTTCCCTTTAAGGAAAGCCAAAATTACGTGTATTTGGTCACTGCCATAACACAAAAAATGCTTTAACAAGTGATCAAAACGTCATATCTATCCCATAATGGTATCAATACTTAATTAAAACATCAACTCGCCCCACAAAAATAAGCCATCACAAAGGTCCATAAACTTTTGCAAACTTCAGATCTTTTTTTTACCACTAAATTAATAAATACAACGTGACATGTTTGGTATTGCCGTAATCGTACTGATGAGACATATTGCGGGGTCATTTTACTACAAAATGTACACAAAAACCTTCCCACCAAAATGTCAGAATTCAGGGTTTTTTTTTCCCAATTTCTCCACAATTGAATTTTTTTCCCTTTTTCTAGAGTCCGCTATATGGTCAAATGAAAGGTGTCATCCAAAAGTACAACTTGTCCTGCAACAAACAAGCCGTCCTATGTTTATGTGGACAGTAAAATAAACAAAAATATGGCTCTGGGAAGAAGGCGGTGAAAAAACGAAAATTGGCCGCGTCACAAAGGGGTTAAGAATAGAGGCAAAAGTGACATTTTTCTGCAGTAAATCAGTGGCAAAATCGGTATAATATGCAGCCAATCGGTGGCATCAGAGGTAAAGTCGCCAGTAAACACAGCATGTGCCCAGTGAGGCTATTGATTAGCTGCTGAAGTCACATGCTGGTCATTTGTAAACAAGCCAGGATGGATTGCAAGGGTCAGCAGTGGATCTGCAGGGATAGAAGGGATCAGCAGTGTTTGCTCATATATTGCTAAATCCTGCTGATAGGTTCTCTTTAACCCCGTAACACCGAATGACGTACATAGCACGTCCTAATCCCACATCATGATGTGCTATGTCCGTCATGTCTTTAAACTGTCACTGTGTAAAAACAGTGACAGTTCCGTGCTGACAGCAGTCACTGACAGCTGACTGGCACAGGAAGACATATGTGGGGACACATTTCATAGGTCCCCGCACACAGATTGCTGTGATCGATCAGTCAAATTGACTGACCAATCACAGCATAATCCTGCAGGAGGTACTGAAATATCACTCGGCACAGCTGATTAACCTTCCAGATGCCGTGAGCTATAGTGATCATGGCATTTAGAAGGTTGTGGGAGGGAAAGGGCTCCCTCCATCAGCACCCTCCTGACAAAATCACAGGGAGCCAATGGTTGTCATGGCACCCAGAGTTCAAATGTTAAAACAATGACCCCCTGATGTGGCAGGTATGGTGACCTCTTAAGCGGGCTTTACATGCTATGATATATCTAACGAGATGTCGGTGGGGTCACGTCATAAAGGTGGCTTTACACGCTACGAGATCGCTAAAGCGATCTCGTTGGGGTCACGGAATTTGTGACGCAGATCCGGTCGCTTTAGCAATGTCGTTGCGTGTGACACCTATTAGCGATTTTGATTCGTTGCAAAAACGTTCAAAATGTCTAATCGGTGACATGCCCCCCTGTTCCCAAATATCGTTGCTGTTGCAGTAACGATGTTGTTCCTCATTTCTGCGGCAGCACACATCGCTATGTGTGACAGCACAGGAACGAGGAACCTCACTTTACCTGCGTCCCGCCAGCAATGAGGAAGGAAGGAGGTGGGCGGGATGTTCGTCCCGCTCATCTCCGCCCCTCCGCTTTGATTGGGCGGCCGCTTAGTGACATCGCTGTGACGCTGAACGAACCGCCCCCTTAGAAAGGAGGCAGTTCGCCGGGCCACAGCGACGTCGCAGAGCTTGTAAGGACATGTGACGCTGCCATAGCTATAATGTTCGCTATGGTAGCGATCACCACATATCGGCCGTACGATGGGGGCGGGTGCTATCACGCTCAACATCGCTAGCATCGGCTAGAGATGTTGCAGCGTGTAAAGCGGTCTTAAGTGACGCACATCCGGCATAGTTAGTGATATCGTAGCGTGTGACAGCGATGAACGAGCAGAAATACTCACCTTCTCGTTAATCGTTGACACGTCGTTCATTTTCTTAAAATCGAACGTCCTGTTGTTCATTGTTCCCGAGGCAGCACACATCGCTCCGTGTGACACCCCGGGAACTATGAACTGCAGCTTACCTGCGTCCCACCGGCAATGCTAAGGGAAGGAGGTGGGCGGGATATTTACATCCCGCTCATCTCCGCCCCTCCGCTTCTATTGGCCGTCCGCTGTGTGACATCGCAGTGACGCCGAACGTCCCTCCCCCTTCAGGAAGTGGATGTTTGCCGCCCACAGCGAGGTTGTTTGGAAGGTAAGTACATGTGACGGGGGGTTACAGCATTGTGCGACACGGGCAAGAAATTTTTGCAATTCATGAGACGAGTGATTAGAATAATAAAGTTATACATATTTCTTATCGAAGGAAGAAGTAACATCCAGCTCTTCAGGCGACTTCATGATTAAGGGTGATTGTTTCACCTGAAACACGTAGTGCTGTGCTGGTCATGTCATCCGTTGTCTGCATGCTAAAATAAAGACCATGGCTTTCCTCGCCTGAAGAGCTGGATGTTCCATCTTTCTTCTATTTGCAATATCGGGCTGTGGCAGTGCCTGTCCGTGCTCCAGGGAGAGGCCAGGAGTGAGCGTGTACACGGTGAGCTGATACACATAAATTATATTTCTTATCGCTGTGTCCAGGACAACACAATCAATAAAACAGTCAATTATTTAACCCCTACAGTGAACACCATAAAAAAATAAAAATGCGGCAAAAAAATATGCTTTTTTCATCATACCTCCAACATAAAAGTGGAATAAAATGTGATAAAATGACGAACAAAAATGATATACCATATTTTTCACTTTATAAGACGCACTTTTGTTCCCCCAAATTTTGGGGGAAAGTAGGGGGTGCGTCTTATAAACCGAATATACGGGGGGGGGTGAGATATGTGTGTGTGTGTGTATATATATATATATAATATTACTGCAGGGTTCGCTCTGGAGCGGTGCTGGGAGCTGGTAAAGCTGCGGGCGGCAGCCTTTGATTTCCCGCTCATATAATATGCACAGCCGCTGTCCATCAGTGTGGTGCTGAAATCGCATCACGCTGAGGGGCTGGGGCAGCAGGGCATATTATATCTGCCTGTGCTCCCTTTGATCGCACATGATCCCCCCTGTGTTAGATATGGCCCCCATGCTGCTGCTGCCCATAGTAAAATAAAAAAAGCTTTACTTACCTCCAGTGCTGATCTCCCGTCTCCTGCTGCTGCTGTCTGTGATAAGGCACGCAGAGATGATATCACTCTGCTCTGCCGATCACATGACCGGCAGCAAGAACCAGGAAGTGGAGGAAGCTGGAGCTCAACTGCGAGGAGGGAGACACGAGGAGGGACAGCGCTGAGAAGGTAAGGAAAGAGTGGTTTATTTTATTATGGGCAGCAGCATGGGGGCGATATCTTAACACAAGGGAGATGTGCCATCTATAGGGGCCATGGGCAGCTGTATGGGGGCCATATCTAACAAAGCGGAGGTGTGCAATCTATAGGGGCCATGGGCAGCACAGGGGGACGTGTCCCAGCACAAGGGGGCTATATTGAATATAAGGGGCCATATCCAGATTAAGGGGGGATAATTTTAGGATGGGGGGCTATGAGGGACATATACCCTATATGATTTGTTAGACGGACACTGGCATTATAAGACGGACCCCATTTAACATTAAAAAAATAAATTCTCTTTTCCTTCACCAAATTTGGGGGTACGTCTTATAATCAGGTGCGTCTTAGAAAGCGGAAAAATACAGTAGTCGAAAACGTCATCTTGTCTTGCATAATACTAACTGCCATACAGCTCTGTCAGTGGAAAAATGAAAAAGCTATAACTCTCAGAATAGAGCGATGCAAAAACAACAATTTTTCTAGAAATTTTTTTGAGTAAAAATGGCAAAGCATAAAAAAAAAAAATTGTATAAATGAGGTATCGTTGTAATCGTACTAACCGGAAGAATAGAGCGGTCTTATCATTTTTACTACCCTGTAGAAGTCATAAAAAACCATAATGATTCTCAATTTCTGATATTTGTTAGTTCTTTATCCCCAATTCGGGAAAACGATCAAAAAATACTACTTGCCAGAAAACTGTACAATAAAAACGCCAACTTTTCCAGCAAAAAAACAAGCCCACACTTTTTTTTTAAAAAGCGTTGTTTTCTGTGATAGTAGCCAAACCTAAAACAACTTGGTAACTCTGTTATACCTGTAATCGCACGGACTTGAAGAATAAAGCCGTGTCATCACTTATAACGTATGGTGAATGGCGTAACAAATGTTTATTCTGCCTCCCAACGATTACACTAAGGCTCAGCTCACATATCTTTATTTTTTATGTGGTAAAAGGGGGGTGATTTGAACTTTTATGGGTTTTTTGTTTTTTTTTTTTTACTATTCACTTTCTAACAGTCCTTTTAGGGGACTATAACCTTTCATCGTCTGATCACTTGTCCTGTATACAACAATGCGCCACAGAATTGCTGTACATAGCAGAAATCACAGTCTCTTTTCAAGCTCAGCCACAGGCAGGGTTTCAAAGGAGCGCTACTACGACAAGTGCGGAGGTCTTCATCAGACTCCCTGCTGTCATAACAACCCATCTTTGACCCACGATCACGTCACGGGTGCCACAATGGGCGCTTAAAATATCAGACCCCACTGCCGGTGGGTTAACAATCGGGGGCAGAGCTCCACTCCACTCATGATTCTTAGCACCATGTCCTGACTGTAATACACAGCCATTGCCTGCCAAGTATGGCGCAATCTCACTCCATAAGCCCGCTCCATACACCCGCTTCCGACATTCGCCATTCTTTTATGGCGGATGTTGTAAACATCCTAAAATTTGGCATGCAGCAGACAAAAGTTTTATTCAAACCAAGAAATAGTAATTTTTTTATTCAGCGGAGGCAGTCATTTTTGCAAGAGTGGCAATACAGCCATATTGGTTGTTGTTTTTCATTCAGCTGCTCTGAAACTAAAAGTTGAGTGAACCATTGATAGGTCTGCATTGTCTGAACCAAAGTGAAGTCTGAATGCTGATGTAACTGGCTCCCTGTGCAGTTCTGCACCCTTCAAACTGCTCAAAAGCACATTCAGGAAGTTTAGTAACACATTAGGTCCTTCACAGGAACTAAAGCAATGTGGAGGAAAAAATGAAAAAAATACTTTCCCAAAAAATGTTACTTTAGTCCCAAATTTTGCATTCTTACAAGAGTAACAACAAAATAATGCACGATTCATTGTGCAAATTCTCCTGAGTAGACAGATACCCCATATGTGGTGGAAATCTACTGTTTGGGCACACAGCGGGGCTCAGAAGGGAAGGAGCGCCATTCAACTTTTGGAACGAAAAATTATATGGAATCAATAGTGGATGCTATGTTTGGAGAGCCCATGAGGTGCCTAAACAGTGGAAACCCCACCACAAGTGACCCCATTTTGGAAAATAGACCCTTTAAGGAATTTATCTAGATTTGTGGTGAGGACCTTGAACCTCCAGGTGCTTTACAGAAGTTTATAACGCTGAGCTCTGAAAATGACAAAAATCACATTTTAACACACAAATGTTGTTTTAGCTCTAAATTTAGCAATGTCACAAGGGTAACAGGAGACAATGCACTATACAATTTGTTATGCAATTTCTCCTGAGAACACTGATACCTCATATGTGGTAGAAAACTACTGTTTGGGCGCACGGCAAGGCTCGGAAGAGAGGGAGCGCCATTTGATTTTTGAAATGCAAAATTGGCTGGAATCACTAGCAGACATCATTTTGCATTTGGAGAGCCCCTGATGTGCCTAAACAGTGGAAACTTCCCACAAGTGACCCCATTTTGGAAACTAGACCCCTCCATGAATTTACCCAGGTTTGTCGACTCATGAGCACCTTGGACCCTAGGTATTTCACAGAATTTTATAATTTTGAGCCATGAAAATAAGAAATAACTTTTTTCCCACAAAAATGTTTTTGCAATTTCACAAGAGTAACAGGGGTTGTAAGAGTAACCTTACAATGGCTTGTGAAATTCCTTCTAAGTATGCTGATGCCACATATGTGGTGGAAAACTATTGTTTGGGCACACGGCAGGGCTCAGAAGGGAAGGACCAATATTTGACTTTTGGAGCCCAGAGTTTCCTAGGATAGATTGCAGACTCCATTTGCAGAGCCATTACGTTCCAGAAGAGTAGAAACCTCTTTCAAGTGACCCAAATTTGTAACTTACACCCCTCTACTAATTTATCTACTGGTGTAGTGATCATTTTGACTCCATGGGTGTTTTGCAGAAACTAGCAACAATGGATGTTGCAGAGTGAAAATAGAAATCTACTCTTGTAGTACCAGTACATTGTAGTGCCCATACAATGTGCCCAGCTTCAGGAGATCTGCACCCTGTAAATTTAACGGGTTCTCCTCACTACTGAAATGCCAAAGATGTGGACGTGTGTGGTTTAGGCACTCTGTGGGGCTCAGAAGGGAAACGGGAATTTGGATTTGTGAGCGCTGAGTTTGCTGGATTTCTTTTGAGGGCGAGGAGTTAGTGCTGTTCCATAGCGACATAGGAAGAAAGGAAGGGATCCGGCACTAATTTCTTCTTAAAATAAAATCATTCAAAAGTTTATTGGATTCTTAAAAAATTCCTGTGGACACCATGGGGGGGGTTACCAGGCATGGGAACTTTACGCGTTTCGGACTTACATTAAAAACACAAAAAGTCCTTATTCAGTCCTTGAATGATTTTATTTTAAGAAGAAATTAGTGCCAAATCCCTTCCTTTCTTCCTATGTCACTGTCTTTACCGGTTGTACCTACCGGTGGATTCCAGGCACCCGCAAGGAACAGCAGTCCGGGTTGCAGGTGAGCTGAAAACCTTTTTTTGCTATTCTATGGCTGTTCCATAGCCTCTGTGCTTCCAGTAATGTAAAAAACCCTTAGATTGCTGTTAAAGGGAACCAGTCACCAGGATTTTTGTATATAACCTAAAGCCAGTGCTATACTGGCACTATCAGGCTGATTCTCTACATACCTTTAGTGGTCACCTCGGATGTTTAGGTTTTGAAATACAAGAAAGTAAAGTTTATAAAATCAGCATCTGCTTGAGTGACAGCAGCTGAGGAGCAGATATCTGGGGGGAATTCATAGTTATCCCCTCCCCCTGTTAGAATTAGCTTAAATATTATACAATCAATGTAACTTTTTTCTTCCAGGACCTGTGGTTAGGTCATACTGAAGTGACCAAAACGGGCGGGCCTCAGCCAATAGGAAAATGTTGCTTCCTGATGTAAGCTTTGTTGGCTGAGGCCCCGCCTCAATACTTATGCTAATTCTTACAGGGGAGGGGATAACTATGAATTCCCCCCCCCCCAGATATTATCTGCTCCTCAGCTGCTTTCACTCAAGCAGCTGACGATTTTATAAACTTTACTTTCTTGGATTTCAAAACCTAAACATCCAAGCTGACCACTAATGGTATGTAGAGAATCAGCCTGATAGTTCCATTATAGCACTGGCTTTAGGTTATATACGAAAATCCTGGTAATTGGTTCCCTTTAACAGATGACTAACCTGAGTGAGGACTTGCTTTTTGTGGGTTGAGTAGATGGTGGCATTTTGGGGTACAGAATATTTTGGATCAATTCACATTTATCCTGTGCTCTACACTGAGTGCTTACATCTGGGTTTCCATCTACATCTACAAAATACGTAATTCAGATGAAACCTCAGACCGATCCATTCACTAATGAAGCAGCTGAGATATTCTGGTCTCTGTGGCTTCTGTTTAGCAGTGTCCATCTTTTAAGATGCGTACTAAAGAGGTGGTCAACTGCACTTTTATGCACGTCTAAAAAGACTGGAATGGCAGGACCATAGGACAGAGAGAGATCCATCTAAATCAATTATTTCAGAGATTTACACGGAAACCCCGGTGTAAGCGCTCAGCATAGAGCACAGGATAAAACGTGAACCGCGATGTACTGCGATCTTTAGTAGATAGAATGAACACATCAACATCATGTCGCCGATAAGCTGGGAAGCAGTGAATATGAAGCTATCCTAAAGAGCAGCCGGCTTCAGAAGAACAAAGAACTGCCACGGGAGAAGTGTGACAGCCGCCCGGTGATCGGTGAGTATGTAGCGTTTTCTCCTACCCCTTTGCGCTGGATTCTGTTCCCCATAGACCTTATATGGGGACCAGCATCTGGCCAGATACCCTGGACTGTATGTAACTCTGTGTTTTGTTTTTTTTTTGCGGCCCTCAATAAAAACGGAAATCACACGAATGGCACATGGATGCATGCATGGAAAAACAGGACCGTTTTTTGCGGACCGCAAAAACAGAACGGTCGTGTGAATGTAGCCTTATCCAGATGGTCACAGGCGAACTTCAAATGGGTCTGAACATGTGATGACGTGAACATGGGAACCTTGTGGGCCCTGCAGGATTTTAATCCAGGACGGCATAGTCTTTTACTAATGGTAATCTTTGAGACTGTGGTTCCAGCTCTCTTCAGATCATTAACCAGGTCCTCCAGTGTAGTTCTGGACTGATTCCTGACCTTTATCAGAATCATCCTTACCTCACAATGCAAGATCTTCCATGGAGCCCAAGATTGAGTAAGATAGACAGTTATCTTGTCTTCCTTCCATTTTGTAATAATTGCACCAAGAGGTGTTGCCTTCACACCAAGCTGCTTGCCTATTGTCCGGTAGGCCATCCAAGCTTGTGCAGGTGTACAATTTTGTTCCTGGTATCCTTAGACAGCTCTTTGGTCTTGACCATATTGGAGAGGTTGGAGTGTGATTGAGTGTGTGGACAGGTGTCTTTTATACCGGTAACAGGTTAAAACAGTTGCAATTAAAACAGATATTAAGTGGAGAGCAGTAGGGCTTCTTAAGCTGCTTTCACACATCCGGTTTTAGCAGTGCGGCTCAATCCGGCTCAAAAACCTATGCAACGGATGCGCAAAAAAAACGGATCAGTTGCATACGTTTTTCCATGCGGCCCGTCCGTTTGACTGTTGCGGCTTGATACTGAGCATGCGCAGTGCAAAAAAACTCATCCGGCGTCCATAGGCTTGCATTGTAAATCGCGCCGTTCCGGCGCAATGCATTTTTTTTTCCGCCGCAGACAAAAATGTTCGCTTCAACGTTTCATCCGGCTGCCGCATCAGCTAAATATGCCGCATACGGCAAAAACCGGACGCAACGCCATGCGGCACAATCCGGCGCTAATAAAAGTCTATGAGGAAAAAACGCACCTGGCGGCAAAAAAAACCAACTGATGCGTTTTTCCTGCAAAGGTCGGATTGTGCCGCACAGCAAAAACCTGATGTGTGAAAGCAGCCTTAAAGAAAAAATAACAGGTCTATGTGAGCCAGAATGTTTCCTGGTTAGTAGGTGATCAAATACTTATTTCATGCAATACAATGCAAATAAATTCTTATAAATCATACAATGGGATGTTCTGTTTTTTTTTTTTTTAATTCTGTCTGTCACAGGTGAAGTGTACATAGGCTAAAAATTACAGACCTCTCCATGCTTTGTAGGTGGGAAAAGTTGCAAAATCAGTAGTGTATGACATATTTTCCCTGGTGTATTTCTCTGCCAAAATTGCCCAGGCTTTATAACAATTCTCAATTCGGTTGTAAAGTCTGTATTCAGTGAAGACTTTTCTATAGATAGGATATGGCAGTTGGTAATTGGCACGTGTTGTTAGATGGCAGTGGTAAATTTAGGACAATATTTTTTTGTGTTTATTTGTGAAAAAAATTGAAAATTTGACAAAAATGTTGAGTATTTGGGAAATATTCTTTGAATAAAACTTTGAATTTTTATACCCTTAAACCAGAGAGTTATATCACACAGTATAGTTAATAAATAACATTTCCCACATGTCTACTTTACATTAACACCATTTTTTAACCTCTTCACGACACATGACTCCTGCCGGCTGCCTCGAGCAGCCAGCAGTGATCCTCGCATATGTCAGCTGATTTAAACAGCTGACATGTGCGGCTATCAAGCACGAATGGATCCGCGTTCCACTCGCGCCTGTTAACCCCTTACATCTTGTTGTGAAAATGTCACAGCGCGATGTAACAGCGAGGCACGGTAAGCATTCACTTACCTGGCTCCATTGGAAATCACGTGACATGATCACGTGGCTCCGATGGTTGTCATGGTAGCACAGGGTCATGTGATGACTCTTGTAGCTATCATGAGTCAATTCCTCTTACACCCGGCAGAGCGCCATGTGTGAGAGGAGAGCAGCTTTTCTGCAGATCAGAGAAATGCTGCTCTTATCTACAGAAAGGAACAAGCAATCAGACTGCTGACCCTTATAGTCCCCTAGGGATACTAGTAAAATAAAAAAAAAAAAGTTTTAAAAAAGACCTACAAGTTCAAATCACTCCTCATTGAAAATTAAAGTGTTAAAAAAAAAAAAAAATATACACATTTGGTATCGCCACATTCAGAAACGCCCGTTCTATCTAAATATAAAATCAATTAATCTGATTGGTAAATGGAGTAGCTGCAAAAAAATTCTAAACGCCAAAAATACAATTTTTGGTCACCACAAATTTTGCACAAAATGCGATAACAGGCGATCAAAACGGCGCTTCTGCGCAAAAAAATGGTACTGTTAATTACGTCAGCTCAGGACGCAAAACAATAAGCCATCACTGAGCCATAGGAAAAAGACTAATGTCCAGCGCAATGACCAGGAATCAGATAATAAAATTTCCAGGATTTATTTGATGCTTAGCGAATTCATAAAATCAGACACTTACAATACATGTAAAAGTCAAGCTGTCACTCCAGCGGGGAAAAAAATAGTATGACAACAGCGACGCGTTTAAACTACATGAGCATAGTCTTTTGTCAAGCGATGTCCTCCTCACTGTGAGGGCCTTTTTTTTTTAATTGTGCAAAATATAAAAAAAAAAATTAAAAAGTTTGATATTTTCCACTGTTAAACACTAGGGGGAGCAGCTTCTGAAATCCTACTGAATTTCCACTGTATAAAAAGCTCAGATTACAGACTGCTGTAAAGTGGGCGGAGTCTGCTCTCCTGTGTGTGATGGCACGCCTCCCCTCTCCTAATCTGAGTGTTTACAACAGATAACAGAGAATGACATGTAAGGACACAGTGCACAGCCATTTTCCTGGTGACCAGAAATGTCTAAAGTGTCACCAAGGACAGCAGGAGTATCACACAGGATAGGATTAGATACACGGCTCTGCAGACAGTATCACACAGGATAGGACTAGATACACAGCTGTGCAGACAGTATCACACAGGATAGGATTAGATACACAGCCCTGCAGACAGTATCACACAGGATAGGATTAGATACACAGCTCAGCAGACAGTATCACACAGGATAGGATTAGATACACAGCTCAGCAGACAGTATCACACAGGATAGGATTAGATACACAGCTCAGCAGACAGTATCACACAGGATAGGATTAGAGATTAGATACACAGCTCAGCAGACAGTATCACACAGGATAGGATTAGATACACAGCTCAGCAGACAGTATCACACAGGATAGGATTAGATACACAGCTCAGCAGACAGTATCACACAGGATAGGATTAGATACACAGCTCAGCAGACAGTATCACACAGGCCAGATACCCTGGACTGTATGTAACTCTCCTGTTTTTGTTTGTTTTTTTTGCGGTCCTCAATAAAAACGGAAAATCACATGGATGCATGCATGGAAAAACAGGACAGTTTTTTGCGGACCGCAAAAACGGAACGGTCGTGTGAATGTAGCCTTATCCAGATGGTCACAGGCGAACTTCAAATGGGTCTGAATATGTGCTGACGTGAACATGGGAACCTTGTGGGCCCTGCAAGATTTTAATCCAGGCCGGCATAGTCTTTTACTAATGGTAATCTTTGAGACTGTGGTTCCAGCTCTCTTCACATCATTAACCAGGTCCTCCAGTGTAGTTCTGGACTGATTCCTGACCTTTATCAGAATCATCCTTACCTCACAATGCAAGATCTTCCATGGAGCCCAAGATTGAGTAAGATAGACAGTTATCTTGTCTTCCTTCCATTTTGTAATAATTGCACCAAGAGGTGTTGCCTTCACACCAAGCTGCTTGCCTATTGTCCGGTAGGCCTTCCAAGCTTGTGCAGGTGTACAATTTTGTTCCTGGTATCCTTAGACAGCTCTTTGGTCTTGACCATATTGGAGAGGTTGGAGTGTGATTGAGTGTGTGGACAGGTGTCTTTTATACCGGTAACAGGTTAAAACAGGTGCTATTAAAACAGATATTAAGTGGAGAACAGTAGGGCTTCTTAAAGGGACTGTATCGTCTATTTTTTTTTTGTAGGCCAAATCTGCAAACAATATTACAATTGTGTAACAACTGTTTTCTTAATATAATTAAACTTCTAAATATTTTACAAAAATTTTTTTTATTAAAAATACTTATAATTGCCAGTAGGGGGAGCATCTTCCTGTGTACACATCCAAAGGCTATAGTAATCCTTAGTAGAATTACGATAGCTGCAAATTTGGGCAGTCACTAGATGACATGCCTATTCTCCTCCCCTTTTGGGTGTTACACTGCACCCAAAAGGGGAGGAGGTGTATATCATAGTAATGTGTCGCCATTTTCTGGGTGACTGTATATGAATTGTACAGTCCACCCGGAAGTAAAGTGGAAACACATTTTAGTCAGAAAGGAGCAGCAGCATCGTACGGTGCCCTGTAGAAGGAGCAGCCTTACTGCAGCAGGTCCCTGAAGATCAGCGTTCACAGGAACGTGGAGATGACTCAACCATTAGTAAGTATATACACACACACGTACTATTCCACATCCAACACTGACTGTTACACATTCGCTATATCCACTGACTGTTCTGAGCCCACACATATATATCCACTGACTGTTCTGAGCCCACACATATATATCCACTGACTGTTCTGAGCCCACACATATATATCCACTGACTGTTCTGAGCCCACACATATATATCCACTGACTCTTTTCAGCCCCCACACACTCACACACATATATTCACTGACTGTATTATATATATATTATACACACTGCGGTAATGGAATCCTCCCGGTACCGCCACTGCTCGTTCAGTCTCCCGTGCGGCGGCAGGTCTGCTCCCGCGCGTGAGATGGAAGTAGCAGTGAAAACGAAAGTACCGTATATGCCGGCGTATAAGATGACTGGGCGTATAAGACGACCCCCAACTTCTGCCCTAAAAATATAGAATTTGGGATATACTCACTGTATAAGACTACCCCGCTCCCAAATGAAAAAAAGTCTGCTTTGATTGCAACATGTTAATTTTAATTCAAATGCATATGACATGCAGGTACTGTATATAGCAGCAAAACTGTCACTTATAAACATAAGGTTGTTTCAAACATGTACGGTAAAGCTAAAACTTTGCAAAACAAACAAGAGAGCAAGTGCCTGGTGATCATAACTGTAAGCTGCGATATTGTAACAGGTCTTGCTGGCATGACAGTTTCCCTTTAAAAGCCTTCAAAATCCTGTTCGTCATCTGATATCATAAGTACCGTACATCAATGACATCTTGTGATACATATTCAGTATGCTTCAGTATGCTAAGAGCAGGGGGCCGCACTGTGTGAGGAGGTGTTTTTTTTTACTGTCCAGTATAACCAATAGGATTAGTGCAGGGGCGGGGGAGTCACCGGGCCGAGAAAGGGGGCGGGGTCGGCAGCAGCACTTACTGTAGCAATATGCACACTTACACCAGCATGTAAGCTCTTCATTAATGTCCCTGCATGGATGCGAGGGGAATCTGGCGTTACTGCACTAATCCTATTGGTTATACTGGACAGTGAAAAAAAAAACACCTCCTCACACAGTGCGGCCCCCTGCTATGTATCCGCTATATATCCACTGTATATGCTGTATGATATATATCAGGGGTCAGGAACCTTTTTGGCTAAGAGAGCCGTAAACGCCACATATTTTGAAATATAATTCCGCGAGAGCTGTACAATATGTTTAAAGGGCCATTGACAGATCAATCGCTCCAATGTTCACTTAGTACAGCAAGGAATGCTCCTCCCTGCTGTATAAAGCCACAACTGGACTGAAACAATGGTAATTAGCAGTAAAAAAATCAAATAAATAACTTACATTGTGAACTTGTGATGCATGACATCAGTCCAGCAGTCTGGCTTCTTCTTTTTCCTGCGCATGACTGGAAGCTGGCATTCTTCCCACCTGATGTTGAGAGAATGCCAGCTTTGAGGCATTCGCAGAAGAAAGAAGCTGGAATATTGGACATGTCACACAACGCATTGTCAGTTATGTCAATTATCTATTTTATTATTTTACAGCGAATTATTGTTTAGGTCCAGCGGTGGCTTAGTGCAGCAGAGAGGAACACTCCTTTGTGTACTAAGTGACCGCTGGAGCAATTGTATCGGTCAGTGGCCCAGACACCCTGCTTCCCATACAGCCTGCACCCCCCATATCACACACACACACACTGCTCCCCATACAGCCTGCACCCCCCATATCCCACACACACACACTGCTTCCCATACAGCCTGCACCCCCCAGATCTCACACACTACACCCCCATATGTCACATACCCTGCTTCCCATACAGCCTGCACCCCCCCATATCACACACACACACTGCTCCCCATACAGCCTGCACCCCCCATATCCCACACACTACACCCCCATATGTCACATACCCTGCTCCCCATACAGCCTGCACCCCCATATCACACACACTACACCCCCATATCTCACACACCCTGCTTCCCATACAGCCTACACCCCCATATCTCTCACACCCTGCTTCCCATACAGCCTGCACACCCCATATCACACACACACTGCTCCCCATACGGCCTGCACCCCCCATATCCCACACACACACACACTGCTTCCCATACAGCCTGCACCCCCCAGATCTCACACACTACACCCCCATATGTCACATACCCTGCTTCCCATACAGCCTGCACCCCCCATATCACACACAATACACCCCCATATCTCACACACCCTGCTCACATATCTCACCCTGCCTGTACCCCAACTTACCCCTCTCAAAAACACTGCACCCCTTCACATGCTTCTGTCACAGTCTGCAGCCCTCATATGCCCCTCACCCTGCAGCCCCCCTCACCCTCATGTCCCCTCTTTTCTTATTACCAGTCATGTGTCCAAATCTCCTTCAGGATTCAGTATCTTGCTTTCTGCCCGGCATCCTGTGTCTCCTCCCACACAGTCACATGGGCGTGACATCATCGCAGGTCCTGCAGGATGGAGATTCCGTCTGCTGTGCAGGTCAGGACTAGCACTCCTGCAGCTCAGACATGGCTGGTGGCCTCTCCAGGTCAGGGGCCCCTCTACTGACACTGGGCTCCCCTGACTCACAGTTCGGCCACTACACAGCAGCACTACACATAGACGCAGAGCGGCTGCCGGGCCCCTATGTGTACCAGTGCCGCTGTGTAGTGGCCGGCCTGTGAGTCAGGGGAGCCCAGTGTCAGTAGAGGGGCGGCTCACTTCTCGTTCCCCCGCTGATCCGGTCTCCTCGGCGCATCGTCCATTGCTGTCGCTCGCTGACCTCTCAGCAGGCGCGCAGTGATGACGTCACCGCGCTCGCTGCAGAGCTGTCAGAAGAACGCCGACAGTCACAGCGGGGAGAATGATAAGAGAGAGAGCGCGCCGCTCACTCTCTCATCATTGCTCTCAATTGTATCGGCACCTGCGATGCCGATGCAATTGAAAGCTCGATCCTCAGCGGGGGGCGGTGACAGCGCGGCCACCGGGCCCCCCTGAGTAGCGGTGCGCCACTCCTGCCACCGCGAGTGGGCCCCCCCGGCAGCTGACCGGGTTTGCCGGGTGCTGGCGCCGGCCCTGATCCTTCCCATAGACAGGTAGGAGCCCTGTCTGCGAGCCAGATACGGCCATCAAAAGAGCCATATCTGGCTCGCGAGCCATAGGTTCCCGACCCCTGATATATATGATATATGCTGTATATCCGGCGTATAAGACGACCCCCCACTGTAGCCATTATTTTAAGGGGGTAAAAAGTCGTCTTATACGCCAGTATATACGGTAAACAATAGAAAGGAAAAAAAAAAAACATACTCGCGTGTCTGCAGACTCCCGATGCCATGCCCGCTCCCAGCTCTTCATCCGGTAACGCTGCACCGGCTGTGTCCTCTCAGGCACGTACGATGGCGGCAGGACCTGGCGGTGGATCACCTGATGTGGTCACCTGACCCATCAGCTGATCGCAAGTCTCTTTTTGCCGCCCGGCTATCAGCTGATGCGTCCGGAGACTTCTTCAGCTGATCACCGGCAGCTCCTGCAGCGGTCGTACAGGAGTCAGCAGGGACGTGTGTAGGTTTTTTTTTTTTTCACAGATTCATCAGCTGATTGTATAAATGCCGTTTATACAATCAGCTGATGTGTGATGTGATTCAGGCACTTGATCCTGACACATCATCTGATCACTTTGCCTTCCAGCAAACCGATCAGATGATATTGGATCCAGATTGGACGGCGCGGGACCCTTGACCCAGGATTACTGCGGAGGGGGGTTCTTTATTTCAATAAAGATGGAGTCACTAATTGTGTTGTGTTTTATTTCTAATAAAAATATTTTTCTGTTTTTTTTTTTTTATGTTTACTAGAAATTCATGATGGCCATGTCTAATATTGGCGTGACACCATGAATTTCGGGCTTAGGGCCAGCTGATAATATAAAGCTAGCCCTAACCCCATTATTACCCAGCGAGCCAACCGTCACCAGGGCAGCTGGAAGAGTTGGATACAGCGCCAGAAGATGGCTCTTCTATGAAAACGCCATTTTCTGGGGTGGCTGCGGACTGCAATTCACAGCGGGGGTGCCCAGAAAGCATGGGCACCCTGCACTGCGGATTCCAATCCACAGCTGCCTAGTTGTACCTGGCTGGACTCAAAAATTGGGCGAAGGTGAAAGTCATGAAATAATTTAAAAAAAAGGGCTTCGCTATATTTTTGGCTCACAACCGGGTACAAATAGGCAGCTGGAAGTTGGGGGCAGCCCGTACTTGCCTGCTGTACCTGGCTAGCATACAAAAATATTTTTTTGGGTGGATAAAAAATCCTGTATACAGTCCTGGATGGATCATGCTGAGCCTTGTAATTCTGCAGCTGCTGTCTGCTCTCCTGCATACATTATTGGATGTAGGATGCTGAGCTTTGTTGTTCTGCAGCTGCTGTCTGCTCTCCTGCATACACTATTAGATGTAATATGCTGAGCCTTGAAGGTCTGCTCCCCCTGCCTCTCCCTCCAGCATACAGTCCTTAATGGAGCATGCTGAGCCTTGTAGTTCTGCAGCTGCTGTCTGCTCTCCTGCATACACTATTGGATGGAGTATGCTGAGCCTTGTAGTTCTGCAGCTGTCTGCTCTCCTGCATACACTAGTGGAGAATGAAGAAGGAAATGACATCAGACCTTTTTTCTTTTTTTATTTTTTAAACCATCTTCAATGACATTGTTCAATGATAAAACCGCATAAAAAAACAGTGAGAAAAAAAACGTGTTAAAACATCATGCATTGTTGCCGCGAACTATGTCAACAGGTGTTTTGTTTTGCTAAAAAAAAAAATCAATGGTGACTCAGTAGTTGGCACTGTACGTTGGCTCTGTAGTTGGCACTGTACGGTGGCTCAGTAGTTGACACTGTATGGTGGCTCTGTAGATGGCACTGTACGGTGGCTCAGTAGTTAGCACTGTATGGTGGCTCAGTAGTTAGCACTGTGTTAGCACTGTACGGTGGCTCAGTAGATGGCACTGTACGTTGGCTCTGTAGTTGGCACTGGCACTGTATAGTGGCTCAGTAGTTTGCACAGTACGGTGGCTCAGTAGTTGGCACTGTGTGGTGGCTCAGTAGTTGGCACTGTGTGGTGGCTCAGTAGTTGGCACTGTGTGGTGGCTCAGTAGTTGGCACTGTGTGGTGGCTCAGTAGTTGGCACTGTGTGGTGGCTCAGTAGTTGGCACTGTGTGGTGGCTCAATAGTTGGCACTGTGTGGTGGCTCAATAGTTGGCACGGTGTGGTGGCTCAGTAGTTGGCACTGTGTGGTGGCTCAGTAGTTGGCACTGTACGTTGGCTCTGTAGTTGGCACTGTACGGTGGCTCAGTAGTTGGCACTGTGTGGTGGCTCAGTAGTTGGCACTGTGTGGTGGCTCAGTAGTTGGCACTGTGTGGTGGCTCAGTAGTTGGCACAGTACGGTGGCTCAGTAGTTGACACTACGGTGGCTCAGTAGTTGACACTGTATGGTGGCTCTGTAGATGGCACTGTACGGTGGCTCAGTAGTTAGCACTGTATGGTGGCTCAGTAGTTAGCACTGTACGGTGGCTCAGTAGATGGCACTGTACGTTGGCTCTGTAGTTGGCACTGGCACTGTATAGTGGCTCAGTAGTTTGCACAGTACGGTGGCTTAGTAGTTGGCACTTTACGGTGGCTCAGTAGTTGGCACTGTGTGGTGGCTCAGTAGTTGGCACTGTGTGGTGGCTCAGTAGTTGGCACTGTACGGTGGCTCAGTAGTTGGCACAGTACGGTAGCTCAGTAGTTGGCACTGTGTGGTGGCTCAGTAGTTGGCACTGTGTGGTGGCTCAGTAGTTGGCACTGTGTGGTGGCTCAGTAGTTGGCACTGTACGGTGGCTCAGTAGTTGGCACTGTACGGTGGCTCAGTAGTTGGCACTGTACGGTGGCTCAATAGTTGGCACTGTATGGTGGCTCAGTAGTTGGCACTGTATGGTGGCTCAGTAGATGGCACTGTACGGTGGCTCTGTAGATGGCACTGTACGATGGCTCTGTAGTTGGCACTGTACGGATTCTCTGTAGTTAGCACTGTGTTAGCACTGTACGGTGGCTCAGTAGATGGCACTGTACGTTGGCTCTGTAGTTGGCACTGGCACTGTATGGTGGCTCAGTAGTTAGCACTGTACGGTGGTTCAGTAGTTAGCACTATGTTAGCACTGTACGGTGGCTCAGTAGATGGCACTGTACGGTGGCTCTGTAGTTGGCACTGGCACTGTATGGTGGCTCAGTAGTTGGCACTGTATGGTGGCTCAGTAGTTGGCACTGTATGGTGGCTCAGTAGTTGGCACTGTATGATGGCTCAGTAGTCGGCACTGTATGGGGGCTCAGTAGTCTGCACTGTACGGTGGCTCAGTAGTTGGCAGTGTATGGTGGCTCAGTATTTGGCAGTGTATGGTGGCTCAGTAGTTGGCACTATATGATGGATAAGGGTAGGATTAGATACACAGCTGTGCAGACAGTATCACACAGGAGAGAAATACACAACTCAGCACACAGTATCAAACATGAGGATTAGATACAGCTCAGCAGACATTATCACACGGTAGGATTAGATACACAGCTCAGCACACAGTATCACACAGGGGAGGATTGGATACACAGCTCAGCACACAGTATCACACAGGATAGTATTAGATACTATCCTGTGATACTGTGTGCTGAGCTGTGTATCTAATACTATCCTGTGTGATACTGTCTGCTGAGCTGTGTATCTAATCCTTTCCTGTGTGATACTGTCTGCTGAGCTGTGTATCTAATCCTCCCCTGTGTGATACTGTCTGCTGAGCTGTGTATCTAATACTATCCTGTGATACTGTGTGCTGAGCTGTGTATTAGATACACAGCTCAGCAGACAGTATCACACAGGAAAGGATTAGATACACAGCTCAGCAGACAGTATCACACAGGGGAGGATTAGATACTGTGTGCTGAGCTGTGTATCACACAGGATAGTATTAGATACACAGCTCAGTACACAGTATCACACAGGGGAGGATTAGATACACAGTATCACACAGGGGAGGATTAGATACACAGCTCAGCACACAGTATCACACAGGAAAGGATTAGATACACAGCTCAGCAGACAGTATCACACAGGGGAGGATTAGATACTGTGTGCTGAGCTGTGTATCACACAGGATAGTATTAGATACACAGCTCAGTACACAGTATCACACAGGGGAGGATTAGATACACAGTATCACACAGGGGAGGATTAGATACACAGCTCAGCACACAGTATCACACAGGATAGTATTAGATACACAGCTCAGCAGACAGTATCACACAGGGGAGGATTAGATACACAGCTCAGCACACAGTATCACACAGGATAGTATTAGATATACAGCTCAGCACACTATCACACAGGGGAGGATTAGATACACAGCTCAGCAGACAGTATCACACAGGGGAGGATTAGTTACACAGCTCAGCACACAGTATCACACAGGATAGTATTAGATACACAGCTCAGCAGACAGTATCACACAGGGGAGGATTAGTTACACAGCTCAGCACACAGTATCACACAGGATAGTATTAGATACACAGCTCAGCAGACAGTATCACACAGGGGAGGATTAGATGCTCAGCTCACAGGGGAGGATTAGATACACAGCTCAGCACACGGGAGGATTAGATACACAGCTCAGCACACAGTATCACACAGGGGAGGATTAGATACACAGCTCAGCAGACAGTATCACACAGGGGAGGATTAGATAGACAGCTCAGCAGACAGTATCACACAGGAAAGGATTAGATACACAGCTCAGCACACAGTATCACACAGGGGAGGATTAGATACACAGCTCAGCAGACAGTATCACACAGGATAGTATTAGATACACAGCTCAGCACACAGTATCACACAGGGGAGGATTAGATACACAGCTCTGCAGACAGTATCACACAGGGGAGGATTAGATACACAGCTCAGCACACAGTATCACACACGGGAGGATTAGATACACAGCTCAGCAGACAGTATCACACAGGGGAGGATTAGATACACTGCTCAGCAGACAGTATCACACAGGGGAGGATTAGATAAACAACCATGCAAACAGTATCACACAGGGTAGCAAGCGGAAGGGTTGACACACACACAAACACACACACGTGGACGGGGCTGAGGACAGCTGGGGGAGGGAGGGGGTTTCATTACAGACGGTAATGGAAGGGGGCTGATGAGAGCACAGGGAGGACACACACACCGGAGGCCGCCAGAACGGGGCTGGGGACAGCAGAGGGACTAGACGTCAACGGCAGGGGGCTGATGAGAGCACAGGGAGGACACACACATTGGAGGCCGCCAGAACGGGGCTGGGGACAGCGGAGGGACGTGATTTAATAACAGACGGTAACGGCAGGGGGCGGGGGCTGGTGAGAACGGAGGGAGGGAGGGTTGTGTGATCGGTAACGGGGGGAGGGGAGGCTTCCCGGACTTACATCCCGGCGGTTGACAGGTGTAAAGTGGCGCAAAGAGCATGGTTTGAATCTCCACAAAAATGGCGCTGAAATCTTCCCATTGCTGTGATATGGACAGCCCAGGGGGGGCGCGTCCAGATCACAGCATACGCCCACTGTAACGTTAAACATAGGGTCGGATGGCGACCACTATTCTCTATGCACAGGGGCTGCCATAAAGGAGTGTGGAAGTGTCGTTACAGACACAGCAAATCCAACATGGCCCCCAGTGCATACAGTAAAATTAGAATAACATAAAAACTAAATAAGCTACGAATTTCATTTTGAATTACAAATACTTCATTTCAGAATCACTTATTTTAATAAAAAAAAATAAAAAAAACGCGATACAGTCCCTTTAAGCTGCTTTCACACATCCGGTTTTAGCAGTGCGGCTCAATCCGGCTCAAAAACCTATGCAACGGATGCGGCGAAAAAAACGGATCCTTTGCATAAGTTTTTCCATGCGGCCCGTCCATCCGGCATAGTCAAAAAAAAAAATAATTGAAAAAATGTAAAGTTCTAATGTTTAAATGTTTTGTTTAAATATTTTTTTTTAATTGTGCAAAATATAAAAAAAAAAAAAATTAAAAAGTTTGATATTTTCCACTGTTAAACACTAGGGGGAGCAGCTTCTGAAATCCTACTGAATTTCCACTGTAGAAAAAGCTCAGATTACAGCCTG
The DNA here is from genome assembly GCF_048569485.1 of Anomaloglossus baeobatrachus. NCBI lineage: Eukaryota > Metazoa > Chordata > Amphibia > Anura > Aromobatidae > Anomaloglossus > Anomaloglossus baeobatrachus. The sequence continues at coordinate 273,418,830 of NC_134354.1, read as the reverse complement.
CAGTAAAGTGGGCGGAGTCTGCTCTCCTGTGTGTGATGGCACGCCTCCCCTCTCCTAATCTGAGTGTTTACAACAGATAACAGAGAAGACATGTAAGGGCCCCGTCACACTAAGCAACATCGCTAGCAACATCGCTGGTAACGAACAACTTTTGTGACGTTGCTAGCGATGTTGCTGTGTGTGACATCCAGCAACAACCTGGCCCCTGCTGTGAGGTCGTTGGTTGTTGCTGAATGTCCTGGGCCATTTTTTAGTTGTTGCTGTCCTGCTGTGAAGCACAGATCGCTGTGTGTGACAGCGAGACAGCAACAACTAATGTGCAGTGAGCAGGAGCCGGCTTCTGCGGAGGCTGGTAACTAATGTAAACATCGGGTAACCAAGAAGCCCTGTCCTTGGTTACCCGATATTTACCTTTGATACCAGCCTCCTCCGCTCTCACTGCCTGTGCTGCCGGCTCCTGCTCTGTGCACAGATAGCTGCAGCACACATCAGGCAATTAACCCCATGTGTGCTGTAACTAGGAGAGCAAGGAGCCAGCGCTCAGTGTGCGCTGCTCCCTGCTCTGTGCACATTTAGCTGCAGCACACATCGGGTTAATTAACCTGATGTGTGCTGTAACTAGGAGACTGGGGGCTGGTCACTGGTTGCTGGTGAGCTCACCAGCAACTCGTGTAGCCACGCTCCAGCGATCCCTGCCAGGTCAGGTTGCTGGTGGGATCGCTGGAGCGTCGCAGTGTGACAGCTCACCAGCAACCTCCTAGCAACTTACCAGCGATCCCTATCGTTGTTGGGATCGCTGGTAAGTTGCTTAGTGTGACTGGACCTTAAGGACACAATGCACAGCCATTTTCCTGGTGACCAGAAATGTCTAAAGTGTCACCAAGGACAGCAGGAGTATCACACAGGATAGGATTAGATACACTGCTCTGCAGACAGTATCACACAGGATAGGATTAGATACACAGCTCAGCAGACAGAATCAAAGGATAGGATTAGATACACAGCTCAGCAGACAGTATCACACAGGATAGGATTAGATACACAGCTCAGCAGACAGAATCAAAGGATAGGATTAGATACACAGCTCAGCAGACAGTATCACACAGGATAGGATTAGATACACAGCTCAGCAGACAGCATCAGACAACATAGGATTAGATACGCGGCTCAGCAGACAGTATCACATGACAAGATTAGATACACAGCTCAGCAGACAGTATCACACGACAGGATTAGATACACAGCCGTACAGACAGTATCACACAGGAGAGGATTAGATACACAACCCTGCAGACAGTATCACCGGTACACACAGGTACTCACATGCAGTGGCGCGCGCGCACACACACACACACACACACACACACACACACACACACACACACACACACACACACCCCTGATGGGGACCTTGTGCTACACACACACACAATCACCCCTGATGGGGACCTTGTGCCACACACACACACACAATCACCCCTGATGGGGACCTTGTGCCACACACAATCGCCCCTGATGGGGACCTTGTGCTACACACACACGCACACAGCTTTATATATTAGATAAAACAAAACAACACACTTTTTCTCTAATTTCTTAACCCCCCCAAAACACCACTACAGGTCCAAAGTAATCCACACAAGGTCCCATGGAGATCCTGGCTCTGCTACATCGGAGGTCGCAGTGTGCGGTCACATTAGAAAATGTGGCAGCTCACTGCAGCTGTCAGGATTACACTGAGCTGCAGCTGTGCGCGGTGATGTCACTCTCAGTGACGTTCCCACGGTACCCCAGCTATGACCTCAGGTGAACTGATCTGAGATTAACTCATTGAACTTAGTGACCTCACCTCAGGTGAAGTCATTAAAGTCAATTTAGAAAAGAAGCGTATGGGACTCAGCACCAATGCGGTAATAATAAAACTTGAAACTTTATTCGGAATTTTTTAAAAGAAAAGTACACAGGTCATCCAAAAAAAAAAATCGCCATGCGATTTTCCAAGCGGCTTTACGCGTTTCGGACAAACAAGGGGAAATTAAAACCAGTCCTTAGTCATAAGCCATGGTATGTGAGAGGCAAAAGGTATATATAGCACTACAAGTATGGAAAAGAGGAAAGGCAAGCCAGGAAAACAGGAAGGGAGTTCATCTGAGAAAATGCAAATGAAAGAAGGAAGAAAATGGTATAGGAGACGGAATAAGTTAACCCTTTAGGCACCGTATATAGCAAAATATGTAATAATAAATGATACGTGAATATAACCACGAAAGGGGTGTGTATATATATATATATGTACACACACACGTGCATATATATCACAGTATATTTATATTATTATATTTTAGAAATTGTATATTCTACATTTAAGTGATACAGAAACAATGTGAGTAAATGTGAAAATATTGGGTTGAAAACATAGACACATCAGTTTGTTTATAATGCTTATGATTCAATTATATTTCATGATAAATTTATATATATGTTTAACACCCAATGCCATCAAATTTAGCAGCATATAGAAAAAAGAAAAAAAAAATCCCCGATGTGGGTGAATGTGACAATGTTGGGTTAAAAACATAGGTACATCAGTTTGATACTTATGATTCAATTATATTTCAGAATAAATGTATATATGTTTAACACCCAATGCCATTTTCTTCCTTCTTTCATTTGCATTTTCTCAGGTGAACTCCCTTCCTGTTTTCCTGGCTTGCCTATCCTCTTTTCCATACTTGTAGTGCTATATATACCTTTTGCCTCTCACATATCATGGCTTATGACTAAGGACTGGTTTTAATTTCCCCTTGTTTGTCCGAAACGCGTAAAGCCGCTTGGCAAATCGCATGGCGATTTTTTTGGATGACCTGTGTACTTTTCTTTTAAAAAATTCCGAATAATGTTCCAAGTTTTATTATTACCGCATTGGTGCTGAGTCCCATACGCTTCTTTTCTACATCTATTCTGAATTACGGACCGGCCTGTCCGGGGACTGCGGGCATCCACCTTCGCCTTGAAGACTGCATATGGGTGAGCTGAAATTTCTACCATTAAAGTCAATGCCAGATTTCCTGATTAGGCTACGTGCGGATCACGTCGGACCTGCAGGGATGTTTTAGGGGTTAATAAATTGGAGAAAAAGGTTTGGTTTTTTTTTTTGTTTTTTTTTTTACTTACAGGGTTAGTAATAGGGGGTTCTCATAGACCCCTAACCATTACTAACCTCAGGCTTGATGACAGCTGTGATTTTTTTTTTGACAAGTTACAACTGCCATTAACCACTTATATTACCCTAGTTGCTACTGCACCAGGGCATTCGGGATGAGCCGGGCAAAGTGCCGGATTTGTCACAAATTGTCACATCTAAAGACTTCGGCATAAAATCACTGATGCAAAATTACTGACGTGTGAATGAGGCCTAAGTGTGCTTTACTATGATAAAAAGATTGAAAGAAATAAAACACTGGTTATATTGTAGCTTTTCCCAATAACTATATATCCATGTGCTCAATTCCTCTTGATTACACGAGTGGTCTCCGAGTGTTCACTCAAGTTTTTCCAGGAACCACAAACTTACATTGAGTGTTGTCCATGACTTGGATCATAATTAAACCATGTTTAATAGTTTGTCTCCATGTTTTCGTGTGGACCACTCAGTTCAGAAAATTACATGAACATGTCAACACCTCCATACACTATAATAGGTTTACAGATGGCTCTTCCTAACAAACAAATGTCAACAGGTGCAAACTGAACATGAAATATACTCAACTATACAACTGCACTCTGAGACGCTAAGGTATGCAAACATTGAATATAGGAATGTCGACATGCATCACTTCTAAGTAAATACATTTAAAATTGGAGACACTTGGCGCATAAAAAAAGCCAGTTGTATGTGAGCTGAGCAGCCCAGTGTCAAGGCAGGTCTTTTTGTTGGGTCTGTACCTAAATGCCTCTACCTGGGCTGAAAAGCCTCCAATTGTATGGGCGGGCAGGTTAACAGTCTATCTGTGAAAAACGTGACTTAAAGTTGCACGCAAAAAACAGACATATGAATGAGTCCTGATATTGTGGATGCATTTTTGATGTGGCAGGTTGCCTTTAATATTGCTTTATAGTGATCTAAACTGAAAATCCTAAACACCTCTAAATTGTTTTCTTTCACAGATGATGCGTTTGCCAAGAAACAGGTAAGTCTTGCTTATGTTAATGTTACCTTGTAATAACAGCATTCTGTAATTGCTACAATATGTGTACTGCAAAGTTTTGTATTGCAATAGTGCTATGTTTCGTGTATACATTTGAGCTCCTCCAATGATATGCTGACCTTCTGGTTAGGACTAAATTAACAAACTTACCACTTCTGGGCCCAGGGATGGACATTGAGCCAAGAGAAGCAGGATCCAGCTATGCTATGCTCCAATTAAAACTGGTGTATGACCAAGATGTAAGTAGTTGCGTAGCCGCAATGTTCAATACACACAGCATAATTATTTAGCACATCCAACCAAATGAAACAAAAGTGCAAATACAAACTTTGGTTGCAGTGTGGAGAATCACTGGAAGGCTAGCTGCAAAAATCTAATTGTGTAGGCCTTGTCTTATTTCTGTTCGTGTAGAGCCACATCTGCAGAGTGGTCAGTACCAGCGTAAGGACTTACTTTGTGGGCGGGGTAGGATTCGCTCCCATCCCACAAAAGAGGAGTAGCTGCCCCAGCCTCCCCCAGGTCTGTCTGTGCACTCCAGTGCTCTCTGTACTCCCTAGTGCTCTCTGTGTCCCCAGCCTCCCATAGGTGCCCTCTGTGCTCCCAGCCTCCCCCAGTTGCTGTCTGTGTCCCCAGGCTCCCCAAGAGCTGTCTGTGCCTCCAGCCTCCCAGTGCCCCCAGCGTCCCCCAGGGCTGTCTGTGCCCCCAGCGTCCCCCAGGGCTGTCTGTGCCACTCCAGCTTCCCCCAGCGCTGTCTGTGGCTCCTCAGCCATGTTTGTGCCCTAAAGCTATGTCTGTGCACCCCAGTGATGCAAATACCCCTAGTGATGTCTGTGCTGCCCAGTGATGTGCCCCCCAGTGATGTGCCCATCTGCTTCCCTAGTGACGTATATTCCTCTCAGCTCCCCACAGTGATGTATATAACCCCAGCAATGTTAGTGCCCCCACAGCTATGTCTGTGCTCCCCACCAGTGATGTATGTACCCCATAACCATGTCTATGCCCTCCAGCTTTCCTAGTGAAGTATATTCCTCCCAGCCCTCCCCAGTGATGTATTTGCCTTCAGCATCTCCTTTGATCCCTGTGCCACTCAGCCTCCCCAGTCATGTCTATGCCCCCCAACCTCCCCAGTGATGTACATTCCTCCCAATCCTCCCCTGTGATGTATATGTCCCTAGCCTTTCCGGTGAAATATAGTCCTCCCTGTGATGTATATGCCCCACTCCCTCCTGTGATATATATGCCCACAGTATCTCCTGTGATGTATATGCCCCCATCCCCTTCTGTGATGTGTGTATATATAGAAGTTCCAGCATCTCCTATGTGATGTATATACAGCAGTCCCAGCCGACTCAAACCTGGAAAAGCAGTTGTGAGAAGCCACAAGTTCAATATCTCCTAACGTCACAGCCGTACCAAAGAGAAGCAGCTCCAGCCACCACAGTGAGTTGTTTGACCAAACATAGCAGGGTAATTTTCAAGTTGATCATTTTGTGCAGCCCCCGAAGTATGGTAGAAATTTTCAAATGGCCCCCAGCAGAAAAGTTTCCCCACCCCTGGTCTATTGTATACTTTCTATTTTTTTTTTTTTTTTTACATTTTCAGGCTCTCTGAGACGAGGTGCAGTTTTGATGTCTCAAAGGTGCAGTTTTTTTGTGACAACAAAACTGCCGCGTGCGCATGTAGCCTCAAAGGCTGCAGACATTCAGACGGATGATAGTGAGATACAGGCAGACAGACTACCACATCACTCCGAATTTTGTGCCAACAAAAGTGGTGCAACGTGAGATCAAGAGTTCCTTTTAACCCCAGGGTGAGCAGCAAGAACAGAATAATGATGTTCCCCCAAGACATTAAGATGAAGATTCAGAGGAACAAATGACTTTGTTCATTGGTACCCCACATGGCGCATCATCTTGAGGTTCTGGTATCTGAGATTTAAAATCAATACTAAGCACTGACACCACTACTCCCTTCTTGTCATGATGTGACTGCAGGATAGTGAGGGACAGGGAGCTCCTAAACTGTACTTCATGCTAGAGGACCCTAGGCTATCCCTTACCTCAAGGTTACCCTTAATGGTGGAGATGCCTGAGTCCCGTTCCTAGTTATTCTCCTGACAAGATCTGATCTGTTGCTTACCCCCAGGGAAGGAAGAGGCAGGCGTGTGATGGTAATACAGATTGAGACAGACAGGGAAAACCAAAACTCAGACACAACGCAAATTCACCGGAACAAACAATAAGAAGCTAAGGAGAAAAGAAAATACAGGAAGATAGCAACAAAAAGACAACCAGCGTTAACACCACAACCGCTTACAGTAATAATGCACCACAACCACTAGTAAAACCAGTATAGGAAAATTATAGCTGGCAATAATGAAATAGTCCAGCCAGCATATATAGGAGGGGAGGGAGCATGACTGGTTCCCCCACACCATGTGATCAAAGAGACTAACTGGGCTCAGCACTATTGTCTACATGTGACAAGGTTCAGCAGCACTTGCATAACATTGACTCGAAGTATAAGGCTGGGGCCACACGGGGGACTAGTGCGATCCTCGCATGACATTCGGCTCACGCTGGCAGCACAGCAGGAGCCGAGTGTCATGTGAGTGTCACTGCGACTGAGGTCTGATCATGCGAATAGACCTCAGCTGCGGGGGGGGGGTGGGGGTGGGGGGGGCAGGCAGACACTCAGAAGGGGCGGGCCAGTGTTGAGGAGGGGCGGGCCGGCGCTGCGGTGTACCGTGAGTGCAGTGCAATTTTTTTTTCTCTCCTCTCGCCCCATAGACTTGAATGAGTGCGAGTGAAACCAGGAACGCATTACAGTCTCAGCATGCTCCGATTGTTTTCTCGGTCCGATAAGGGCTGAGAAAATTACCGCTCATGGGTGCTGGCATATAGGCTAATATTGGAATGAGTGGAATGCAATGTTTTATCGCATTCCACTCGCACCGATTTTCATGCCGTGTGTCTTAGGCCTAAGCGTGTGACTAATTGTAGACGTGTGCCTAATCCGGACCTGTGTGTGGGTGATCTGGTGTGGTTGTCCACTAGAAACATCAAGCTTAAAGTACCATCTGTTAAGTTAGGTCCTCGGTTCATCTGTCCATTCAAAATTACTGCTGTCATCAGCTGTTGGCTTTCCGTCTGGTCTCAGCAGCTTTATATAATTACAGAATGTTTTCCACAAATCTCTATTAAAGAAATTTGTGGGATCAGGAACTCCTCTACCCTTCCACCTCCGGTGTTGGTTGACAAATTGCTGGAGTTTCAGGTAACGAGAATTATAGATTCTCGGGTCGTTCCTCGTTCTTTACAGTACTTGGTTCACTGGCAGGGTTATGGTTCTGCGGAGAGGACTTAAGTATCTGCCTCTTATATCCATGCGGAGCATCTGGTTAGCGCTTTTCATCGCCGTCATCCGGAGAGATGGTCCTGATGGTACAGAGGCCTTTCGTAGAGGGAGGGTTACTGTCACACAGTGTTGGGCTCTAAACTTGCCAAGTGTCATGGCGGTATTAGACGCTGTTCAAATTACAGACTCTGACCCTCCAAGCTATGCTTTCTCTGGTGTGTCGACCAGCTGTGTGCTCATTAGTAATCGGACTAGCAGGAGTTAATTTTACTGGTTACCTTTTGGATCACATGTTGTGGGAGACCTAATACAGGTACTCCCCTGTCATGCTAGATAAGGGGATCTACCAAGCAAGCGGCGAAAGGTAAGGGAAGGGGAACCCTGCATAGAGAAGGGGGAGACCCCTGACGAAACCTACAGGTGGTCCTTGTTGTCCCTTACTAGATGGGTCCTTGATAGGTTCCATACATGTGCGCCGAGCCAGATACCTGCCCCTAGGTGTACCTAATACTGGATCCTAAATAGAGAATGGGTGTTATGAGAACGTCGTCAACCCACTAAATGCTAAAAGAAGCCAACAGGGGGACAAACTGGGGAAAAAAAAAAGCATGAACTACTTATCCACAGATGACACAGGCAGGAGTTCAGCAAGCTTCAGCAACGATAATACACATGAGAGAAAGCCACCTGCTTGCAAGTAGCGCTAGAATGAACATAAAAATATCACCAGCACCAGTTCAGGGAAGAAGGGAATATTTAAGCACCAAGAGAATACTGATGATCAGCAGCTGGGCTGAAGGCGGGGTCCTGCTGGGTCCAAAAGGGGGAGAGATGAAAATGCAGCAGGAAGCTACTTATTACAATGAATATTGACAGCAGGAACAGTAGAAATTCGAGGAACATTTTGCACAGCCAAACGCTGTGACCTCATACAGCTAGAAAGCATATGACTATGCCACCCGTGACACACCCATGACATCCCCGCCTTTATAAAATAGAGGGATCTGTTTTCTCATGCCAACTATAGATTTCCCTAACCTGTTCCGTGTGCTGTTGTGTTCCTGTTGCTGGTGATTTTACTGTGTGCTGTGGAAATCCTTTTGCAATACTGTTGTGCAGGTGCGAGGATAAGTCAAAGACTGCCCGTGCATGTGCACTACAATACTTTCATGAGTCCTCAGTAGGGCAGATCAAAGTGCTCATGTGCAGGAGCGCATTGGTGGCATCTGTGTGGATGATGTAGGCTGCGTCATCAACACTAGGCTGGGCCAGACCCGAACCCAGCTACACCCATTGTCCCGACCGCCCCCTAGGTGAGTATAATAAAAGTATTTTTTACATTATACAGAGGGCACTTATATACAGTATTCTAGAATGCTATATATAAGCTCACTGGTGCTAACCGCAGCTTATAGGAGAAAAACCTGGTGGCGGGTTCTCTTCAACACCACAATTGTTCACAGCAATATTGTACTACAACCCCTAGTAAGTCTAGATCACAACACCTCACCAGGCCAGTATAGAGAAGCTATAGTTGGTATTAATGGAAGAGTCCAGCCAGCATATATAGGAGGAGTGTGAATGTGACTGGCTGCCCCATAGCATATGATCAAAGGAGACGAACAAGCAGCCCAGCAGAGATTAACTTGGTAGTCTGTCTGTCAACCTCAAAAGTCTGTGGGTCGACACCCAAGTCTGCCTGTGCTAATTAGTGATGAGCGAGTATGCTTGTTACTACTCGGTACTCGCACGAGTATCACTGTACTCGGGCTACTCGGCGGGTACCGAGTAATCTCGCGATACTCGTGCTGTACTCGTGGTCTTCATGTTGGCGCTCTTTTTAGAGCCAGCCCTTATGCAGGGATTGGCTGGCAGACCACTGCAATGCCACAGCCCTGTTACTTGTGGAATTGCAGTAATTGGCCGGCCCTAACAGAATGACCGTGCCTTTAGCCCGACACTTCCCCGCTCGGCTACGGCCCCTCCCGCACTCCACTCCGCGTGTATATATATATGCACGCTTACACACACACGCACGTTTTTTTTTTTTTTAATTTACAGTTTTCTGGTTTCTACATGCTGCCGGGGGTCATTTCAGAATAATACTCGGGTCTCCCATATTATAACATTGGGCTCGGTGCTCGGGCCGAGTACACGAGTATCTTGGGATGCTCGGCCCGAGCCTCGAGCACCCGAGCTTTTTAGTACTCGCTCATCACTAGTGCTAATCTCAGACATCAGAGAAGTTAACAGGCAGATTGCCCAGAATCTAGTCTCCACAGATCATGACAGTTGGCGATGTTTGTAAAAACCTCATTGTGACACCTACGTCTTCTTACAATTTTTGCTGTCTTACTAGGCTGGAAGATCTTCCCAACTATAGATCTGGATGGGATACCATGCCCGTTAAGGGAAACTCCTTGTATCGAAAATGTAAGTTCAAGCTCCTGATAAAGGTGTTCTGGAGTCTGTTTATTTATAAAATAATTAATGGTACTGTGTTGTAATAAATATATTTAAAGAGGTAGTCTGGCAGCTAAAATGTCCTTCCTAAATATCTATACACATTAACCAGTTTTCTAATTAGCTTTATTATGTAATACCCTACACTTCTCCCTATCCTGCTGGTCCCTAAATGTTTTGTTTTTTACTTCACTTCCAGTGACTCTCTCAAACGAGACGTCCGAGGAAGCTGAGGCTGCACTCACTCCCTGCAGGGTTTTTTGCCTCTCCTGGAACAGGATGGCATCAGGGTGCAGCACTGCAGTTACTGTAGTTTCTTGTATTATCGCCATTTGAAGATGTCCTTAATTCATGGTGATAGATGCGAAGAGATGAGTGCAACGCCGGCATTCTGCTTACGTCATGCCCGCTAAGGCTACTTTCACACATCCGGTTTGAGCCGTGCGGCTCAATCCGGCTGTGAAACCTATGCAACGGATGCGGCGAAAACACCGCATCCTTTGCATAAGGCTACTTTCACACATCCGGATTTTTGCTCTGCGGCACAATACGGCGTTCTGCAGAAAAACCGCAACCGGCTTTTGTAACGCCGGTTGCGTTTTTTTTTTGCATAGACTTACATTAGTGCCGTATTGTGCCGCAGGGGTTTGCGTTCGGTCCGGTTTTTGCCGCATGCGGCAGATTTAGCCGATGCGGCGGCCGGATAGAACGTTCCCTGCAACGTTTTTAGCTCCGGCAAAAAAAAATGCATCGCGCCGCATCCGGCCGCTGTGGCGCATTTTCAATGCATGCCTATGGATGCCGGATGCGGCGCGATGCGGAAAAAAACGCATTCGGCCGCCGCATGCGTTTTTTCCACTGCACTTGCTCAATAGCGTGCCGCAACCGGAAAAAAACGGACCGACCGCATGTAAAAACTTATGCAAAGGATGCGGTGTTTTCGCCGCATCCGTTGCATAGGTTTCACAGCCGGATTGAGCCGCACGTTTTTACATGCGGTCGGTCCGTTTTTTTCCGGTTGCGGCACGCTACTGAGCATGCGCAGTGGAAAAAAACGCATGCGGCGGCCGGATGAGGTTTTTTTTCCGCATCACGCAGCATCCGGCATCCATAGGCATGCATTGAAAATGCGCCGCAGCGGCCGGATGCGTCGCGATGCGGTTTTTTTTGCCGGAGCAAAAAACGTTGCAGGGAACGTTCTATCCGGCCGCCGCATCGGCTACATCTGCCGCATGCGGCAAAAACTGGACCGAACGCAAGCCCCTGCGGCACAATACGGCACTAATGTAAGTCTATGCAAAAAACCCCGCAACCAGCGTTACAAAAGCCGGTTGCGGTTTTTCTGCAGAGCGCCGTATTGTGCCGCAGAGCAAAAATCCGGATGTGTGAAAGTAGCCTAAAGCGACTGTGAAAGTAGATGATGTCAAGAAGTGAGGGACACAATCGTGCCTTCACACAAATCATTGTCATGGGGTGATGACAGAAGCAGTCAGTGACACCAGTGCTGCTCTCTGTCAATTCATTTAAGGGCGACGCTCAAAGCTGTGGGTCTGTGCTCGTGTCACTCACTGCTTCTATCTCTGTCCCATGACTAGGTCTTCTTGCATTGAAGCTAAAACGGTGGCAGAAATAAAAGCAGAGAGTGCTTACTCTTAGCTCACCTCCCCACAGCGTCTATCTCCATGGATCCTGAAAATATTCAGAGTAACATCTCATGTCCAGAAAAACTACAAGCGGCTCCAGGGAGAAAATGAATGTATACCCTCCCTGCAGCTGCTGAGTTCTAGTCATTTAAGGGGAGCGGTGCAGAGAGTGGTTACAGTCAACACTCATACATGAAAAGGGCTGTAATCACTTCCCGACACTTTGATTGATGGGTAGCGCTGAACATAAGCTGCAGAGCAGGCTGTCAATCAAAATTCTGGGGAGCGATCACAGCTGTGCTCACTGTATATTGAGTGAGAATTATAATCGCTTCTTGCATTTGCCCGCACTTCCAGTTAGGCAGGTAGGCATGATTTTAACACCTGTATGTCCTTGGCCATGTCTTTCCCTTTAATGCGGGCTCGCAAACATGTGCGGCTTATTACAGGCTCGGGTGGACCTCTGTTAACCCATTAAATCGCCCTGTCAAACTCTGACAGCGCAATCTAACATGCCCTGACGAAAACACGGGGCACCAATGAGTTGCCATGAGAGCGGGGGGTCAGATGATGACCCCTGTTGCTACCATGACGTGTTTTGTTGTGAATGCCGGCACGGTGCCGGAACTCACAGGAGAACAATATTTCTCCTGATCAGAGGGATGCCAATGCATTGCTCTGATCAGGAAAAGTGCTTGGACAGTGTAGCCATAAAGTTCCCTAGGGGGACTAGTAAAAAACCCTAATCCCCCAGGCGATTTTTTTCCATTTTTCGTTTTTTTTTCCTCCCCTTCTTCCAAGAGCCATAACTTTTTTTTTTTTGTAGTATTGCCATATGAGAGCTTATTTTTGTCGGAAGAGTTGTACTTTTGAATACTATTACTATATAGTGTACTGGAAAAGTGAAAAAAAAGTGTGGTGATATTTAAAAAAAAATGTCCTATGGTTTTTGGGGTCTTTTATTTACCGTGTTCACTATAGGGTAAAACCGATGTGTCCGTATGATGCCTTTGTTCGGTATGAGTTTTTAGATACCAAACATGTATATTTTTATCTAAGGGGTGAAAAAAATTTCAGAACTTTGTCTAAAAAAAAGAATTGTGCTTCGGTCACCATTTTCCGAGACCAAAGTGTTCTCATTTTTCAGGATTTGGGGCTCATTGACGGCGTATTTTTTTGCATCTTGAGCTGGCGTTTTTAATTATACCATTTTTGTGCAGATGCTACATTTTAATCGCCTGTTATAGCATTTTAAAAAAATGTTGCCTTTTCGAAAAAAAAAAAATTCTCTCCATGTCATCTACCGATCATATTAATTGAGGTTATATTTTGATAGCTTGGGCATTCATTGCTGAACTCAGCAATACCAAATATGTGTACATATTTTTTTATCTGTTTTGTTTTAAATGGGCGCGAAAGGGGGATAATTTTAACTTTTATTTGTTTTTTTTTTTTAATTTTCTCATTTTTAAAAACGTTTTTACATTTTTAATTCATTTTACTAGTCCTCCTAGAGGAGTTTGTCTGCACAGTCCAATTGCCTGGGCATGTTTGCTGATCAGAGCAGCATCGCTCTGATCAGCAGAAATGCTGATCTGTGAGTGCCGAGGGCTCAGTCTGCTTCCACAGGAAGTGAGTCATGGCAGCCTCAGGGGTCATCAGCTGACCCCTCGTTACCATGACAGCACATTGGTGCCCCCGTGATCGTGCTGTGGGGCCATCAATGGCGGGGGGGAACAGCGCAATCCCCGCACGGCCTTTTAAATCACGCTTACAGTATTTGACAGAGCAATCTAAGGGGTCTCCAATCCCTGCGGCTGTTAGCCACACATGTCTGCTGCTCAGATCATCAGACATGTGCGGGTATTACAGCGGTCTTGCCTTGATCGTAAATCGGATTAAAATGAAGGAAAATAAAGTTTTCCTGGATGCAGCATGTCCTCTCCTGCGGGTCCGTGAGTGCTCTCTGCAGGAGACCACAGCTGCTCGTGCCCACAATCAAGGTCCGGGCCCTTGCGGTTTTTCTCTCTGTGCTCCCTGCGGAGAACACTCGCAGCTCCACAGCAATAAAATGCCACTGTGCTAGTACTTCAGAAACCAGCGTTTTGGCAGTCAAAACACTCTGCATCCAAAACGCTGTGAACACTGATTGTGGGCACAAAGTGTTATAAACACCCCCCCCCACACATTTGGTATCGCCGCATTCAGAAATATCCGAGCTATCAAAATATAAAATCAATTACTCTAATCAGTAACAGTGTAGCGTCTCGAGAAAAAAAAAAATCAAAACGCCAGAATTACGTTTTTTTTTCTGGTCACCGCTAGCGCTGGGCGGACTCACAGAAAACCGGGAACCCTGCTAAATTTAAAAAAAACAAAAAAAAAAAAAACCCGGATTCAGTCCGGAATCTGGTACTTATATAAGTCTATGGGAACCAGAATCCGGAGATTAAAATGTTGGTAGAACGCATAGGGAGGTAGTAGTGCGCGCAGTATACTCACCGAACCTACGTTATGGCGGCAAGCTGCTTCCAGGTCACGCTTTCCCTTCCGAAGCCGACAATTAACCCTCATTGTATATTCACTGCTTTCCTCGCCCAACGGCGCGTGTAATTGGTTGCAGTTAGACGTTACCCCCACCCTGAGTGTCAGCGTATCAGCTGACTGCAACCAATCACATGTGCCAGGACGGCCGGTGGGCGCGGAAAGCAGTGCAAATGTCTGCGGGTGAGTATTGTGCTATAAAAATAAAAAAAAAAAAACAATTGTTGTAGGGTCCCCATATTCTGATACCAGCACAGATACAGCCCATGGCTGCAGCTCCCGGCTGTCAGGCATTATCATGGCTGTGTATCAAAATAAGGCCGGAGTCACACTTGTGTGAGTCTCTCATCGCATCACCCGGCTGCCCACACTCTCCTGATAGGAGCGTGCAACTGCATGAAATGCATGCAGCCGACCCGCTAGTGTGCGGCTGCAAGGTGATGCGATGCTAGACTCGCGCAAGTGTGACTCCGGCCTTAGGATGCAATCCTACGACTCATATGACTTGCACAAGTATCGGATCGCATCACCCGGCAGCCGTCATTCTTCTTACTGGAGCATGCATCCTCATGTATTTCTATACATCTGCACACTCGTGTGCGGCTGCCAGATGATGAGATGCGACATACAGCTCGTGTGAGTGCACCGTAAGGCCGGAGTCACATACTTGTGCGAGTCTCGCATCACATCACCCGGCAGTCACACACTCTTCTGACAGGAGCGTGCATCTGCATGTAATTCTATGCAGCTGCACGCTCGTGTCCGGAGAGTGTGTGACTGCCAGGTGATGCGATGCGAGACTCGTGTGAGTCATATGGTTCTTGTGAGCGCACCGTAAGGCCGGGGTCTCACTTGCGCAAGTCTCGCATCCCATCACCCGGCACGGCCTGACGCTCTCCAGAAATGAGCGTGCAGCTGCATAGAAATACTGTACAAGCAGCCGACTCACTCCTGTTAGGACAGTGTGTGCGGCCGTGCCGGGTGACGCAATACAAGAGTCGTGCAAGTCCCTCACAAGTGTGACTTCAGCCTAAGAAGAACCGCATGAGACTTTTTTTAAAATTTAAATAAATAATTTTTAAAAAAAAAGCCGACGTGTGGTCCCCCCTTAGTTTTGATACCCGGCCAAAATAAAGCCCAACAGCTAGGGCTGTATTCTCAGGCTGGGAGGACCAGCCTAAAAATATCAGCCTCCAGCTGCCCGGAATTGTTGCATCCATTAGTTGTGACAAGCCTGTACCTTTAAAGGCTCGTCCCAATTGGCCTGGTGCGGTGGCAGTCAGGGTAATGAGGGGTTAATAACAGTGGTGACTGGATGCAGGGAGACGTGTCACACAGGCTGGGGGCGTGTCTGACTGCAACCAATCACAGACGCCCGGCCGGTGGACGGGGAAAGCCGCATATGAAATGAACGGCACAGGGAGGCCGCAGGAGCAGTGTACAGCAGCACAAGAGCAGCGTACAGCAGCACAAGAGCAGCGTACAGCCGGCCGGAGCCTCGGTAAGTATGAAGGTTTTTTTTTTTATTTTTTTGAGATCCAGATCAAACAGCCGGAATCCTGGGCCAGGGTCCGCCACAACTTTGAAACCGCGCGGATCCGGACTTTTAGAGTCCAGGTCCGCTCAGCCCTGGTCACCACAACATTGCAGTAAAATGCAATAACCGGCGATCAAAACATTGCATCTTTCCAAAAATAGTATAATTAAACATGTCAGCTCAAGACACAAAAAATAAGCCATCATAGAGCCCCAGATTCAGAAAAATGAGAACGCTACTGGTCTCAGAAAATGGCGACAAAAGTGCAATGTGTTTATTTTTGGGTTTTTTTTCCAGCATTTTTTGAATTTTTTTTTCCAGCATTTAGGCTGGTTTCACACTACGTCTTTTTAACATCCGTCCTTAACGTTATTTTAGCGGACAAGCGGATCCAGTGCAAATGCGTTTTCATTTCAATGCATTTGCAATGGACTCGCGTTAACATCCGTTCACCTGCGTTTGCGTGCGTTATAGTGAGGATCCAGTGACTTGCAGTTTTTTAACATGTTTCAAAAACGCTACTTGTAGCGTTTTTGAGCTCCGTCCAAATACTGCAAATTGCTGGATCCTGACTATAACGCACGCAAACGCAGGTGAACGCTGGCGTGCTGATAGACAGGATCCTGCTTTTGTACTGAGCATGCCCAGAAAGTACTGAGCATGCCCAGAACCAGTCTCGCGTGATCTGTCTCTCTCTCTACTCCCTCCCTCACCCTCTCTCTCTCTATCTCTGTCTTTCCCCCTTCCTCCCCTTCCTCTCTCTCCCACCTGAGAGCTGCGGACACTCGTAACCAAGGTAAATATCGCGTAACCACTTCTTAGTTACCCGATGTTTACGTTGGTTACGCGTGCAGGCAGCCCTGCTCCTAGCAGCTGCAGACACTCGTAACCAAGATAAATATCGGGTATCCAAGGCCGATGTTTACCTTGGTTACCAGCGTCTGCAGCTGTCAGAAGCCTCCTCCCAGTCTAGCTGCCCTCACTCCCGATCACATGACTCCAATGCCCGCCCCTAAACATCCAGTGCAGGATCCTGCAAAATAACATATGCATTTGCATACGTTATTTGCTGTAAAAGCAGGATCCGTACTTCCGCTAAAAAAACGTTTTCAGCGGATGTTAAAAAGACGTAGTGTGAAACTAGCCTTAGATAAAAGTAAAGTTATACATGTTTGGAATCTATGAACTCGTACTGACCTGAGGAATCATAATGCCAGGTTTTGCAACTTCACCGCACTTGGAATTTTTTTCCCATTTTCCAGTACAATATGGGGCATAATGAATGGTGTCGTTCAAAAGTGCAACTCGTTCAGCAAAAGATAATCCCTCATATGGCTATATTGAGGGACAAATAATGAAGTAATGGCTCTTGGAAGAAAGGGAGGGAAAAACAAAAATGGAAAATCGCCCGGGGGTGAAAGGGTTAATACTATTTATCAGTAGATTTACCTATATTTTCATGCATACAGCATTTCTGGGCATGACATGTTTTATTTAAAATACACAATTTTCTTGCACAAATACAGTTGATAGATCCTAGTGGTTTCTAAGCTGGTGACGTTTCTAGAAGCTGATGTGCACTATTTGCACTGTGGATCTGATTACTAGAACTTTTGTGCTAGGGTAAAAACCAATTCACTGTTTTTGTTTTTTTTTTGTTTTGTTTTTTAACCCCATTTTCGCTTTCCTGACGAAGCCAATTTTTTTCAATTCTGACCAATGTTACTTTTGAGGTAATCAGGAACGCTTTAATATATTCCTGTGAGTCTGAGAATGTTTGTTTTTTTTCTTGACATATTGTTCAGTGGAACCTTGGTTTATGAGAACAATCCATTCTGGGAGTGTGATTGTAAACCAAGTTACTCGTCTAGCAAAGCAAAATTTCCCATAGGAAATAATGCAAGCTCAGACAATTCGTTCCACAACTTGTTCAATGTCCCATCTTGGTCCCCTATTGTGCCATTCCACACATGCACGAACCCACACACACACACACACACACATTATGCTCACCTTACCTTCCGTTCTCAACATCGGCACAGTCATCTACCAGAATATTTTAGAGCACTTCATGCTTTTCTCTGCCGACAAGCTTTTTGGAGATGGAAATTTCATTTTCCAGCAGGACTTGCTACCTGTCCACACTGCCAAAAGTACCAATACCTGGTTTAATAACCACAGTATCACTGTGCTTTATTGGCCAACAAACTCACCTGACCTAAACCCCATAGAGAATCTCTGGTATATTATCAAGAGGAAGATGAGTGACACCAGACCAACAATGCAGACGAGCTGAAGGCTGCTATCAAAGCATCCTGGGCTTCCATAACACTTCAGCAGTGCCACAGGCTGATCGCCTCCATGCCACGCCGCATTGATGCAGTAATTCATGCAAAAGGAGCCCCGACCAAGTATTGAGAGCATTTACTGTACAGACTTTTAAGTAGGCCAACATTTCTGACTTTCAAATCATTTTTTAGCTGGTCTTATATAATATTCTAATTTTCTGCGATAATGACTTTTGGGTTTTCATTGGCTGTAAGCCATAATCATCAACATTAATAGAAATAAACACTTGAAATAGATAATTCTGTGTCTAATGACTATATAATATATATGTTTCCCTTTTTGTATTGAATTAATGAAGTAAATTAACTTTTTGATGATATTCAAATTTTTTGAGATGCACCTGTATGTGTCCAGAGAGGGGAGTGTCCTCCAGCAGATACCTATAACTTAACGATAACTCTTTCATCTGTGACGTCGGGTTGTGCGGCATTGTGAGGAGTGCTGAGGGTTGTGAGACTATAATCTCTTTTTTTCCTTTAAGAAATGCGGTATTTATAAATATTTATAGAAGTCT
Source organism: Anomaloglossus baeobatrachus (assembly GCF_048569485.1). Lineage (NCBI taxonomy): Eukaryota > Metazoa > Chordata > Amphibia > Anura > Aromobatidae > Anomaloglossus > Anomaloglossus baeobatrachus. The sequence continues at coordinate 273,400,215 of NC_134354.1, read as the reverse complement.
TTATATAGGATGTGGTATTTCTCTGTAATTGCAATGAAGGGAGACAGTATCTCTCCCTCATATAGGTCTCCGATCATTGTGATCCCCAGGGATCTCCGATTCTGGATCTGGAGGTCTGGGATGCAATATTCCAAGGTCTCCACAGGGGCCTTAGAGAGCACCACCTTTTATAGAGCTCAGATTACTCAGTACACCCCACACCCTCAAGGCAGCGTCCATCATTGGCGAGACACGCAGCTTTCTATTAGGTTGGACAGGGCGCAGGAATAAAAGAAAGATGCCACATTTGAGGTTCAATTAAGTATCTCCTGATCTCTAAACAGTGCCTGTCGTTATTATTCCACATAAAGTGTATTTGCTCTGTGGTATCTCACCACTAAGGTGCATCCAGGCCTCTTTTTGTCATGGGGATATATAAAAGGTCTGCTCTGACTCTTGTTTCTCTTGCCAGATATACTTCATTATGATGGATTGTATTTCTTTGAGCATTTTATGGGGAAAGCAATGCGTAGATTGCAGAATAGAAATAATACTTGGAGGAGTATGAACATTTTACTGGATGCAACTCTTAGCCAGGACATGTCGTGTTGTCTCATGAGCAGCAGATCTGCTTTCATCTTTTTTCTTAGTTCCTCATAATATAGTAAAAGCATTTTATCTGAGGAGGGGGCTAGTTGGATTCCCAGATACATTACACTTTCATTGTCCCACTTGAAAGGATATTTAGTTTTGAGATCCGCAGGGTATGAGACAGAGGGTATTAAGGTTAAAACTTGACACTTAGGTTTAATTTATAGTACGAGACCTTAGTGAGGGAATCTATTACTTCCATGGCTGTAGCTATCGATTCTGTGGGGTTGGTGAGGGCTAAAATATCATTGGCAAACAGTCCAATTTTGTGTTCTGATTTCTTCGGCGCTCCATTGGGAGACCCAGACGATTGGGTGTATAGCACTGCCTCCGGAGGCCACACAAAGCATTACACTAAAAAGTGTAAGGCCCCTCCCCTTCTGGCTATACACCCCCCGTGGGATCACGGGCTGCTCAGTTTTCAAGCTTTGTGCGAAGGAGGTCAGACATCCACGCATAGCTCCACTGTTTAGTCAGCAGTAGCTGCTGACTATATCGGATGGAAGAAAAGAGGGCCCATACTAGGGCCCCCAGCATGCTCCCTTCTCACCCCATTCCTATTGGCGGTGTTTGTTAAGGTTGAGGTACCCATTGTGGGTACGGAGGCTGGAGCCCACATGCTGCTTTCCTTCCCCATCCCCCTGAGGGGCTCTGAGGAAGTGGGATCTTACCGGCCCCCAAGCCCTGAGGCCGGGCTCCATCCACAGACCCGTAGAACCTGCTGGATACGGAGCTGGGTACCGTTCAGGGACAAGGCCCTGCAACATTCAGGTACTCTGTGTCCCCGTATGGACAGGCCGCGCACACTCCAGCCTTGCTGGGTGTGCTAGTGCGCCGGGGACAGCGCTGCGCGCTGGGGTTACAGTCACTGCAGTTTCTCTGAGGGACTTTATGTGTTGGGAACTGCCGCGCCGGCCGCCCCTGGAGCGGCGGCGCGGCTGAGACTTGTGGTGCGCCGGGGACTTAGCGCCGACCGTGCTTTTACGACGGCGGCGCTTATAAATCTAGTCCCCGGCTTTTGCGGCCTAGCTCCGCTTCGTTCCCGCCCCCACCCTGTCAATCAGGGCAAGGGAGAGACGCTGTACGATAGTCAGCGCCGAGGGCTGGAGTCTTATTTACATACTCCAGCCCTCTCACTAGGCACAGTGGGACGCAGGTTTCCCGCACTTTGTCTGCACACGCCCAGGGCCCGCCCCTCTCCACAGGACGCCGGCAGCCATTCCTACATGCAGTCTGGCTGGAGAACGGACACAGGCTCTGGGAGACCCAGACAAGGGATTTCTGGCGACCACACACCCGCGTTAAGCGGGCGGTAAGCAGCACATTAGTGCTGGCCCCACTAGTGCCACAGTGTTATATTGGTGTATTTTTTTCTCTATACCATATATATATATATATATATATATATATATATATATATATATATATATATATATATATATATATATATATATATATATATATATATATATATATATATATATATATATATTGCACTGTACGGTCGCTTCTTGGCTGTATACCCTATATTGCTCTGAGGAGACGACAACATGTCATCCGCAAAACGCAAGGGTGCCAAGACACAGGCTGTATACGCTGCTTGTGCCGCTTGTGGGGCTGATCTACCGGCAGGTTCCAAGGACCCCCATTGTGTGCAATGTTCGGTCCCTGTGCCACTTCGTCAGCCGGAGCCTATGGTGGTAGTGGCCCAGGCAAAGTCACCGGTGAACCCTGTCCCGGTGACGGGGACAGAGTTTGCAGTTTTTGCTGACAAGATGTCTGTCACTATGACAAAAATCCTAGAGACCTTGCAGTCCAGGCCGGTCACTCAGACCATGGACACTGCTGCGTCAATGTTCCCCGGTCCCCCTCAGTTGGAGTTAATCCGTGCTTCAAGGGGGTCCCAGGCATCTCAGGCTGAAGGCTCTGACTCAGATGACAGTCCCAGGCAGCCTAAGCGAGCTCGCTGGGAGAGACCCTCCACGTCATCACGCGGATCAGGGTCTCAGCGAGAAGAGTCTCTGCATGATGAGACAGAGGAAGGTGATCAGGAGTCTAATCCTGAGACCGCTCTCAATCTGGATACTCCTGATGGTGACGCCATGGTAAATGACCTTATAGCGGCCATCAATAGACTGTTGGATATTTCTCCCCCAGCCCCTTCAGCAGAAGAGGCAGCTGCACAGCAGGAGAAGTTCCATTTCAGGTATCCCAAGCGTAAACTGAGTACTTTTCTGGACCACGCTGACTTCAGAGAATCAGTCCAGAAACACCATGCTTATCCAGACAAGCGTTTCTCCAAACGTCTTAAGGATACACGTTATCCCTTCCCTCCTGACGTGGTCAAACGCTGGACCCAGTGTCCAAAGGTGGATCCCCCAATCTCCAGGCTTGCGGCTAGATCCATAGTTGCAGTGGAGGATGGGGCTTCACTTAAAGATGCCAATGACAGACAGATGGACCTTTGGTTGAAATCTGTCTATGAAGCTATCGGCGCGTCGTTTGCTCCAGCATTCGCGGCCGTGTGGGCACTCCAAGCTATTTCAGCTGGTCTGGCACAGGTGGACTCTATCATACGTCCAGCAGTGCCGCAAGTGGAGTCCTTAATTTCGCAAATGTCTGCGTTTGCGACCTATGCTATCAACGCTGTCCTGGACTCTACGAGCCGTACCTCAATGGCGTCTGCCAACTCGGTGGTTTTGCGCAGAGCCTTGTGGTTAAAAGAATGGAAAGCGGATTCTGCTTCCAAAAAATGTTTAACCAGCTTGCCACTATCTGTAGACAGACTGTTTGGTGAGCAATTGGCTGAAATCATTAAACAGTCCAAGGGTAAAGACTCCTCCTTACCCCAGCCCAGATCAAGCAAACCTCAACAAAGGAGGTGGCAGTCGAGGTTTCGGTCCTTTCGAGGCTCCGGCAAGGCCCAATTCTCCTCGTCCAAAGGGACTCAGAAGGAGCAAAGGGGCTCAGATTCCTGGCGGGCTCACTCACGCCCCAAGAAAGCAACCGGAGGAACCGCTTCCAAGGCGGCTGCCTCATGACTTTCGGCCTCCTCCCTCCGCATCCTCGGTCGGTGGCAGGCTCTCCCGCTTTTGCGACATTTGGCTGCCACAGGTCAAGGACCGGTGGGTAACAGACATTTTGTCTCACGGGTACAGGATAGAGTTCAGTTCTCGTCCTCCGCCTCGGTTCTTCAGAACTTCCCCACATCCCGACCGAGCAGATGCTCTTCTGCAGGCGGTGGGCTCACTAAGAGCAGAAGGAGTGGTGATTCCTGTTCCTCTTCAGGAACAAGGGCAAGGTTTTTACTCCAATCTCTTCGTGGTTCCAAAAAAGGACGGCTCGTTCCGTCCTGTTCTGGACCTAAAGCTGCTCAACAAGCATGTGAACGCCAGGCGGTTCCGGATGGAATCCCTGCGCTCCGTCATTGCCTCAATGTCTCAAGGAGATTTCCTTGCATCAATAGACATCAAAGATGCGTATCTCCACGTGCCGATTGCTACAGAGCACCAACGTTTTCTACGTTTTGTGATAAGAGACGAACATCTCCAGTTCGTAGCTCTGCCATTTGGTCTGGCGACGGCCCCACGGGTTTTCACCAAGGTCATGGCGGCAGTGGTAGCAGTCTTGCACTCCCAGGGACACTCGGTGATCCCTTACTTGGACGATCTACTTGTCAAAGCACCCTCTCAAGAGGCATGCCAACACAGCCTGAATGTTGCGCTGGAGACTCTCCAGACTTTCGGGTGGATCATCAACTTTTCAAAGTCAAATCTGTCACCGACTCAATCACTAACGTACCTTGGCATGGAGTTTCATACTCTCTCAGCGGTAGTGAAACTTCCGCTGGACAAGCAGCGGTCACTACAGACAGGGGTACAGTCTCTCCTTCATGGTCAGTCGCACTCCTTAAGGCGCCTCATGCACTTCCTAGGGAAGATGGTGGCAGCAATGGAGGCAGTCCCGTTTGCACAGTTTCATCTGCGCCCACTTCAATGGGACATTCTCCGCCAATGGGACGGGAAGTCAACTTCCCTGGACAGGAAAGTCTCCCTTTCCCAGACGGCCAAGGACTCTCTGCAATGGTGGCTTCTTCCCACCTCATTATCACAGGGAAGATCATTCCTACCCCCATCCTGGGCAGTGGTCACGACAGACGCGAGTCTGTCAGGGTGGGGAGCAGTTTTTCTCCACCACAGGGCTCAAGGGACGTGGACTCAGCAGGAGTCCACCCTTCAGATCAATGTTCTGGAAATCAGGGCAGTGTATCTTGCCCTACTAGCCTTCCAGCAGTGGCTGGAAGGAAAGCAGATCCGAATTCAGTCGGACAACTCCACAGCGGTGGCATACATCAACCACCAAGGAGGGACACGCAGTCGGCAAGCCTTCCAGGAAGTCCGGCGGATTCTGATGTGGGTGGAAGCCACGGCCTCCACCATATCCGCAGTTCACATTCCCGGCATAGAAAACTGGGAAGCAGACTTCCTCAGTCGCCAGGGCATGGACGCAGGGGAATGGTCCCTTCACCCGGACGTGTTTCAGGAGATCTGTCGCCGCTGGGGAATGCCGGACGTAGACCTAATGGCGTCTCGGCACAACAACAAGGTCCCAACCTTCATGGCGCGGTCTCGCGATCAAAGAGCTCTAGCGGCAGACGCCTTAGTGCAAGATTGGTCGCAGTTCCAGCTACCCTATGTGTTTCCCCCTCTGGCACTCTTGCCCAGAGTGCTACGCAAGATCAGATCCGATTGCCGCCGCGCCATCCTCGTCGCCCCAGACTGGCCGAGGAGGTCGTGGTACCCGGACCTGTGGCATCTCACGGTCGGCGAACCGTGGGCGCTACCAGACCGGCCAGACTTACTGTCACAAGGGCCGTTTTTCCACCTGAATTCTGCGGCCCTGAACCTGACTGTGTGGCCATTGAGTCCTGGATCCTAGCGTCTTCAGGATTGTCTCAAGGGGTCGTTGCCACCATGAGACAAGCTAGGAAACCCACGTCTGCTAAGATCTATCACAGGACGTGGAAGATTTTCTTATCCTGGTGCTCTGCACAAGGAGTATCCCCCTGGCCATTCGCGTTACCTACTTTTCTTTCCTTCCTGCAATCTGGGTTGGAAAAGGGCTTGTCGCTCGGCTCCCTTAAAGGGCAAGTCTCGGCACTATCCGTGTTTTTTCAGAAGCGTCTAGCACGACTTTCTCAGGTGCGCACGTTCCTGCAGGGGGTTTGTCATATCGTCCCTCCGTACAGGCGGCCGTTAGATCCATGGGATCTAAACAGGGTACTAGTTGCTCTCCAGAAGCCGCCCTTCGAGCCTCTGAGGGATGTTTCACTTTCTCGTCTCTCACAGAAAGTGGCCTTTCTAGTGGCGGTCACATCTCTTCGGAGAGTGTCTGAGCTAGCAGCGCTGTCATCCAAGGCTCCCTTCCTGGTGTTCCACCAGGACAAGGTAGTGCTGCGCCCCATTCAGGAGTTTCTCCCTAAGGTGGTATCCTCTTTTCATCTTAATCAGGATATCTCCTTGCCTTCCTTTTGTCCTCATCCAGTTCTTCGGTATGAAAAGGATTTACATTTGTTAGATCTGGTGAGAGCACTCAGAATCTACATTTCCCGCACGGCGCCCCTGCGCCGCTCGGATGCACTCTTTGTCCTTGTCGCTGGTAAGCGCAAAGGGTCGCAGGCTTCCAAAGCCACCCTGGCTCGATGGATCAAAGAACCAATTCTTGAAGCCTACCGTTCTGCTGGGCTTCCGGTTCCATCAGGGCTGAAGGCCCACTCAACCAGAGCCGTGGGTGCGTCCTGGGCATTACGACACCAGGCTACGGCTCAACAGGTGTGCCAGGCAGCTACCTGGTCCAGTCTGCACACTTTCACCAAACATTATCAGGTGCATACCTATGCTTCGGCGGACGCCAGCCTAGGTAGAAGAGTCCTGCAGGCGGCAGTTACCTCCCCGTAGGGGAAGGCTGTCTTTGCAGCTCTAACATGAGGTATTTCTTTACCCACCCAGGGACTGCTTTTGGACGTCCCAATCGTCTGGGTCTCCCAATGGAGCGCCGAAGAAGAAGGGAATTTTGTTACTTACCGTAAATTCCTTTTCTTCTAGCTCCTATTGGGAGACCCAGCACCCGCCCTGTTGTCCTTCGGGATTGTTGGTTTTTTTCGGGTACACATGTTGTTCATGTTGAACGGTTTTCAGTTCTCCGATGTTACTTCGGAGTGAATTTGTTTAAACCAGTTATTGGCTTTCCTCCTTCTTGCTTTAGCACTAAAACTGAGCAGCCCGTGATCCCACGGGGGGTGTATAGCCAGAAGGGGAGGGGCCTTACACTTTTTAGTGTAATGCTTTGTGTGGCCTCCGGAGGCAGTGCTATACACCCAATCGTCTGGGTCTCCCAATAGGAGCTAGAAGAAAAGGAATTTACGGTAAGTAACAAAATTCCCTTCTTTCCAATTTTTATACCTGTTATACAGGAATGTGAACGGATTTTTTCTGCCAGGGGTTCGATTAGGGCAATTATTAATGATGAGAGGGGACACCCCTGCCTCATACCGTTAGTAATGTCAAATTTGTCTGACACCATACCAGATACGAGAACTGAGGCTGATGGGCTAAAGTATAGAGGGGTGATTGTTCTGAATATATTCCCGCAGAATCCAAATTTAGACAGGACCTCAAACAGGAACCCCCAGTGCACCAAGTCAAGTGCCTTCTCCGCATCCAAGGAAAGGAGCACAGAAGGCGTCCAACTTTTCCTCATCATGTGGATATCAATCATCCTCCTTGTGTTGTCCAATGTCTGTCTAGATTTTTCAAATCCTACGTGGTCTTTTTGCACCAACAACGGGATCAGATATGAAATTCTATTGGCTAAAATTTTGGAATACATTTTTAAATCTGTGTTCAATAATGATATCGGCCTGAAATTGATGGCTCCATCAAGTGTTTTTCCTGGCTTTGGAAGGGGTACGATTGTTGCCTGAATCACTTCTTTGGGAATTTCCCAGTTTCAAGTGAATTTTGGAAAACTGATGCCATATGGGGGGGGTTAATATATCTTCAAATAATTGGAAGTATTCGCCTGTCTATTAACTGGTGTTTCTATATTCGCCTGTCAGTCCATCAGGTCCGGGGGACTTGTTGTTTTTTATTGCTCTGATTACTTGTTTTGTTTCTAATTGGGTTATTGGTTGGTTTAATGTATCTAATTTGTCTTCCAGTATTTGGGGTAGTTTTATGCTCTCTAAGAATTGGTGTGTTAATTGGGTGTTAGGTTGTGGCGTTGAGTTGTCTTCCTGGAGATTATAAAGGGAGGAATAATAGTTTGCAGATGGGTTGGTGATCTCTTTGGGGTTATATATTTTATCGTATTGATCGTTTCATATGTGGATTAGTCTTTGTTTAGTCATTTTGGCTTTTACTTTAGTGGCCAGTATTTTACCTGCCCTGTTTCCCTGCCAGTAGTATGTGGCTTTGCTCTTCCGTAGGTTGTGCTCGTACTTGTGTTGAATCACTTGGTATAGCTCATGCCTTAGTTTTTTGGAGAGTTGTATTTGTGGGACTCAGTTTGTGCGTCTCTTCTAATGCGACTATGTTCTAGTTGATTTCCTCTAATTGGTGTAATCTGGCTTTTTTTATTTTGGAAGGCTATTTCAATGTGTTTCGCCCTGATATAGGCCTTATGTGCGCATCATACTGTTGATACGGATACGTTAGGTGTACTGCTAATTGTGAAATATTATTTTAATGTCTCCTGTAGTTAGGCCTAATACGGTAATATGAAAAGAGATCAGGTAATTGTTCACTCTCCTTGGGGATTATGTCGGGTAATTATATCCCTCTGTAATGAGACAGTGGTGTGGTCTGACCACGTGATAGTGTCTTTCGTGGCCTTCTGGATATCCTGTAACAACCATTTTGTCTACGATTCTTAAATTGATTCTTGAATATTCTTTGTGTGAGTGTGAATAGAAGGTGTAATCCCGCTCAGAGGCGTGCAAGACCCGCCACATGTCATAAAGTTCTTCTGACAGGAGAGTTTGGGAAAGCGATCGGGATTTATTCTTGTATTTGGGATGTGTGGATTTATCAATGTTGGGACATGGAGTGATGTTAAAATCTCCATATTTTATGCCCTTAAGCCAGAAATGTCGTAATTATTTGTGTGATATTACATTTCCCACATGTCTACTTTACATCAGCATCATTCTTGAAACAATTTTTTTGGGGTTTGGAAGTTAGAAGGGTTCAAAGTTCATCAGCAATGTCTCATTTTTCCAACAAAATTTACATATCCATTTTTTTTAGGAACCACACCACAATTGAAGTGACTTTGAAGGGTCTATGTTACAAAAAAATACCCAAAAGTGACACCATTTTAAAAGCTGCACCCCTCACATTTCAAAAGTTTCTTACACTTTCAAAGGGTTCCCAGGAATGAAAGCAATATGAAAGGGGAAAAAAATGAAAATGTAACTTTTTTCACAAACATATTGCTTTAGCCCCAAATTTGGCATTTTCACACGGGTAACAGGAGAAAGTGCACCATACAATTTGTTGTGCAGTATCTCCAAGGTATACTGATACACCATGTGGTGGAAATCTGTTTGGGCGCACGGCAGAGCTCGGAAGAGAAGGAACGCCATTAGACTTTTGGAATGCAAAATTGTCTGGAATTGATAGCGGACTCCATGTGTTGTTTGCAGAGCCCCTAATGTGCCTATACAGTGGAAACTGACCCCATATTGGAATCTTCTTCCCTCAAGGAATTTTGCTAGAGGTGTGGTGAGCACCTTGAACCTAACCTGCAGGTGCTTCGCTGAATTTTATAATGTTTAGCTGAGAAAATAACAAATTGCATTTTTCCACACAAAAATGTTTCTTTAGCCCCAAATGTTTTATTTCTGCAAGGGTAACAGGAGAAAATGAACTATACAATTTATTGTGCAATTTCTCCTAAGTAGACCGATACCCCATATGTAGGGGGAAACTACTATTTGGGCTCACGGCAGGGCTCAGAAGGAAAAGAGTGCCATTAGACTTTTGGAACGCAAAATTGGCTGGAATCAATAGTGGACGCCATGTCTTGTTTGCAGAGACCATGTGTCTAAAGACTGGAAACCCCCACAAGTTATCCCATTTTGCAAACTGCACCCATCATAGAATTTTGTAACATTGAGCCATGAAAATGAAAAAATACATTTTTCCCTCACAAATGTTGCTTCAGCCGTAAATTTTTCATTAATCACAAGGTTAACAGAATTGTCTGCACAATTTGTTGTGCAATTTCTCCTGACTTCATCGATACTCTGTATGTGGTGGAAAGCTATTGTTTAGATGCACAGCAAGGCTTAGATAGGAAGGAACACAAATTCTGAAGCACAATTTTGGGTGGAATAGATTGCGGATGTGTCATGTCACTGTTGAAAAGCCCCAGGCAGGGGGAAGTGTAGGGCAAGGCGCAGTTCCTGACCTACGTCGCTGGAGTCCCTATGCTCTGACCTTATCTGGCCATCACTTCTGTCACCCCTTGGTCCTTTGCCCCAAAATTCACCCTGGTGTAGATTATACACACCACCTTGTTGTTTGGTATGTTTGCCATTTATAAGCAATAAAGGTTTATTGTTTTTAGAGGTTTTTGAATTGGTGTAGATAGATAGAGAAAGAGATAGATATCTATATATCTCTTTCTCTATTTTTTTTGGTGTACTGTTTGAAGTTTTTGGGCAGCAGAGAGATCCTTATTCTTTGCCATATTGCTTGAAACCTGCTTAATAATGGGGAACGTCCTCCTTGGCCCACGTACACACGCTGACTATGTACACGTGTTTCTATTATACTTTTCTTCTGATTGCGCCACTCCTGGCTTTGGCTTAAGGCCCTGTGCGCACTTACCGGATTTTGCTGCGGATTTTCCGCGGATTTGCTGCATGTTTCGCTGCAGAAAATGTTCATAACATCTCTGCAGTGAATCACCAGCAAATCCTATGGAGAAAAAAAATCCTGTGCGCACTGGGCGGAATTTGACAGCTGCATGTTTTGCTGCGGGACTCCCGCAGCAAAAACAAGTGCATGTCACTTCTTTTCCGCACATCGCTGCGGGATTTCACTCCATTGACTCAATGTTAATCATGAAATCCCGCAGGGAATAACGCAGACAGCAAATTCTGTGCGGTTCACTGCGTTTTCCTGCGTTATTCCCTGCGGTATTTCGCGGTTTACCTCCGGTAATGTGCATCGCTTGTCTGCGGTTTTGCAGGGAAGTGATGTCATTACAGGAAGAGGAAGCAGTGCAGAGAGTAAACACACACAGATCACACACACAGACACATCACAGACATAGAACACATAGACACAGACACATAGAACACACATAGAAAGAAAACGGAAATATAGAAAAAAAAGAACGTGGGCTCCGCTGTATATTTACCTTCCAGCCGAGGTAAGCACACAGCGGCGGCCCGGTATTCTCAGGCTGGGGAGGGAGAGGGGCAGGGGTAATGTCCCCCGCCTCACTCCCCCTCCCGCAGCCGAGAATATCAGCCGCAGCTGCCCCGGCACTGTCTCATGCAATATGCGGCACTACCGGAGTGTCCTCGGCTCTTCTTGCCACCGTGTAGCAGTGGTGGCAAGGTAATACAAGGGGCTAATGGTGATGGGGGACCACCGCCATTAACCCCAGGCTTGATCATGGCAGCGTCTATGTGACAGCTGACATGATCAACCCGTAAGTAAAGTGAAAAAAAACACAGACACCGAAAAATCCTTTATTTTAAATAAAACCAACAAGCCTCGTTCACCATTTTATTAACCCCCCCCCCAAACAAAGCTCCGGCGTAATCCACAGGTCCGACGTCCTGCGCTGCTTACATCCAGCCGCGACTGTCACAGACACAGCGCTGAATGAAAGCAGCAGACAGCAGAGGTAATTACCGGTCATTTCCCACGGCCGGTAATGTGAACTCACTGCCGACCGTGGGAAATGCAGCGATCTGTCCTCTATCTATCCCTCTATCTATCTATCTGTCTATCTATCTATCCCTCTATCTATTCTTCTGTCTATCTACTATCAGAATTAAATGTATTTTTTTTTTTTTTTTTCTTCAATGTGCTTTATTGCATTGAATGCAATAAAGCACATCCCAACCCGCACGCGGCAAAACCGCGGCAATACCGCGAACAATACCGCGGTAAAACCGCCGCAAACCGCATGCGGTTTTCGGGTGCGGTTTCCCGCGTTTTTTTACCGCGGGTGCGGTAATCTTTGAGAGCATGCGGAATTTACGCAAGGAAATTTCATTTCCCAGTGCGCACAGAGCCTAACACACACTGGGTAAAAAACTCATCAAATACTCAGAGCATTTTTAACAATAAGGCCCTGTGCGCACACTGCGTTTTTACCCACGTTTTTGCTGCAGAAATTTGAGAAAATGGCTGTAACCTTTCTGTAGACATTCCCCAGCAAAACCTATGGAAGAAAAAATTAGCTGTGCGCCCACTGCGTTTTTTTTTTCCTCAAAATTCTTTCAGTAGATTTTCTTCAGAAAAAGAATGAGCATGTCACTTTTCTGCAGCTAACTGCATTATTCACAACATTGACTTTAATGTAATCAGGGAATAGCGCAGGGAATAACACTGGTAGCAAATTCAGTTTGTTTCATTGCGTTTCCTGCGTTAGTCCCACGTTATTTTGCGTTTTTCGGGACATAATGTTCAGCACTGCCTGCGTTTTGCAGGGAAGTGATGTCATTATGACAGGAAGAGGAAACTGAGCAGAGAGTAAACACACACATATCACACTCACACACAGACATATAGAATACACCTAGAAATCAAACGTACGTATTAAAAATAAAAAACAAGGAAAAAAACCTGCGGGCTCCGCCATATTTTTACCGTACGGCCAAGGTAAACACACAGCAGCGACCCGGTATTCTCAGGCTGGGGAGGGCGAGGGCCAGGGTTAATGCACCCCCTTCTCCTGCAGCCAAGAATATCATCCAGCAGCTGCCCCGAGAATGTCGCATCCATTATGCGACGGTCTGTGTCACTGGCTCTTCCCGATTGCTGTGATGCGGTGGCAATCAGGGTAATAACGAGTTAATGGCAGCTATGCGCTGCCACTAAGTCCTAGCTTAATCATGGCAGCATCTATGAGACAGCTTACATGATTAACCTGTAAGTAAAGTGAATAAACACACACCGAAAAATCCTTTATTTTAAATAAAACACAAAAAAGCCCCCTCTTTCACCTCTTTATTAAACCCCCCCCAACACACAGCTCTGGCGTAATCCACGCAGGTCCCACGATGCTTGCATCCAGCCGCGTCTGACACATACTCAATGCAGCCTCGTTCAGTGAGCAATGCTGCAGGGGTAACTATAGGTCATTTATCACGGTCGGTAATGTGAACACATTACCGCTCGCGAGAACTGCAGTGTGTCCTCAGAGGTACTCTATTTATCTATCTGTCTATTTATCTATCGATTATCTATCCATCAATCTAGTCATCTATTCATCTTTCTATCCATTATCTATCTATTTATCTATCTATTCATCCATCCATCTATCTAGCCATCTATCTAGCCATAATCCATCTATGTATCTATCCATCTGTCTATCCATTTATCTATCTATCCATTCATCTATCCATCTTTCTATCTATCCATTATCTATTTATCTATCTACCTATTCATCTATCCATCTTTCTGTCTATCCATTATCTATCCATCTCTCTATCGAATATCTATTATCTATATTATTTATTGCTGTTAAAGCATTAAAAAACGCAGGGCCAAACCTGCAAAAAAACACACTAAAAACGCATGCGTTTTTCGGTGCGTTATTGGGGCGTTTTTTTAACGCAGGTGCGCTAATCCTTCACTCAAGAAATTTAAGAAAAATCATTTTTCTTTGTCGCTCCTAATTGGGAGACCCAGACAATTGGGTGTATAGCTACTGCCTCCGGAGGCCACACAAAGCATTACACTTAAAAGTGTAAGGCCCCTCCCCTTCTGCCTATACACCCCCCGTGGGATCACGGGTTCCTCAGTTTTCAAGCTTTGTGCGAAGGAGGTCAGACATCCACGCATAGCTCCACTGTTTTAGTCAGCAGCAGCTGCTGACTATGTCGGTTGGAAGAAAAGAGAGCCCATACTTGGGCCCCCAGCATGCTCCCTTCTCACCCCACTTTGTGTCGGCGGTGTTTGTTAAGGTTGAGGTACCCATTGCGGGTACAGAGGCTGGAGCCCACATGCTGCATCCTTCCCCATCCCCCTTTGGGCTCTGGGTGAAGTGGGATTTACCGGTCTCCAGGCACAGAGACCGTGCTCCGTCCACAGCCCCTGGGGAATCTGCTGGATATGGAGCGGAGTTTCGTCAGGGACAGGGCCCTGCTACGCCAAGGTACTCTGTGTCCCCGTACAGACCGCGCACACACTGCAGCATTGCTGGGTGTGTTAGTGCGCCGGGGACAATAGCGCTGCTGCGCTTGTGCCACACTTCCACAGCTTGCTAAGGGAGTTAGTGTGTGGGGAACTGCCGCGCCGGCCCCTGCTGACAGTTTTTACTGTGACGCGGCTGGGACTTGTGGTGCGCCGGGGACTTCCGCGCTGGCCGTGCAGATTTGTCGGCCGCGCTTTTTACTAGAGTCCCCGGCTTTTGCGGCCTAGTTCCGTTTCGTTCCCGCCCCCAGGCCTGCCAGTCAGGGGAAGGGCGGGACGCTATACAGAAAGTCAGCGCCGAGGGCTGGAATCTGCTTTACATACTCCAGCCCTCACATTGAGCACAGTGGGAAGCCAGTTTCCCGCACTTTGTCTGAGGCACGCCCACGGTCCGCCCCTCTTCACAGAACGCCGGCAGCCATTCCTGATGTGCAGGCTGAGCTGGAAAGGGGAGACAAGTTCTGGGACACCCAGGCACGGGATTCTGGCGACTACACACCCGCTCTTAGCGGGCGGTAAGCGGCACCCTCCGGTGCTGACCCCACTAGTGAAAGTGTTCATTTGTATTTTTATGCATGCATGCTATACATTGCACTAAGTCGCTGGTGATTCTTGGCTATATACCCTCCTGGAGGAGAATATAGCATGTCGTCCGCAAAAAACAGGGGTGCCAAGGCACAGGCTTTCTATGCTGCTTGCACCGCTTGTGCGGCTGTTCTACAGGCAGGGTCCACTGACCCCCATTGTGTGCAGTGTTCGGTCCCTGTGCTCCCTGCTCGGCCAGGGCCTCTGCTGGAGGTGTCCCAGAGAGATCCACCTGTGACTACTGTCCAGGTGACGGGGACAGAGTTTGCAATTTTTGCGGATAGATTATCTGTGACTATGCCTCAGATTCTAGAAACTTTGCAGTCTAGACCAGTAACTCAGACATGGGCGCTGTTGATTCATTGCTCCCTGGCCCCCCTCAGTTGGAACAGCTCCGGGGGTGTCCCACGCATCCCAGGGTGATGGCTCTGACACGGACGACAGTCCCAGACAGCCTAAGAGGGCTCGCTATGAGCGGCCCTCTACATCATCTCACTGGTCAGGCTCTCAGCAGGAGGATTCTCTGTGTGATGAGACGGAAATAGCTGATCAGGATTCTGACCCTGAGACCGCTCTCAATCTAGATACTCCTGATGGTGACGCCATAGTGAACAATCTATCGCGTCCATCAATAAAGTGTTGGATATTTCTCCCCCAGCTCCTCAAGTGGAGGAGTCAGCTTCACAGCAGGAGAAATTCCATTTCAGATTTCCCAAGCGGAAATTAAGTACTTTTCTGGACCATTCTGACTTTAGAGAGTCAGTCCAGAAACACCACGCTTATCCAGATAAGTGTTTCTCCAATCGGCTTAAGGATACACGTTATCCCTTTCCACCTGACGTGGTCAAGAGCTGGACCCAGTGTCCCAAGGTGGATCCCCCTATCTCCAGGCTTGCGGCTAGATCCATAGTTGCAATGGAGGATGGGGCTGCACTAAAAGATGCCACTGACAGACAGATGGAGCTCTGGTTGAAATCCATCTATGAGGCTATCGGCGCGTCGTTTGCTCCTGCATTCGCAGCCGTATGGGCACTCCAAGCTATTTCAGCTGGTCTTGCACAGATTGACACGGTCACACGTACATCTGTTCCGCAGGTGGCACCCTTAACCTCTCAAATGTCTGCATTTGCGTCTTACGCGATTAATGCTGTCCTGGACTCTACGAGCCGTACGGCAGTGGCATCTGCCTACTCCGTGGTTTTACGCAGAGCCTTGTGGTTAAGGGAATGGAAAGCAGATTCTGCTTCCTAAAAATGTTTAACCAGTTTGCCATTTTCGGGTGACCGGCTGTTTGGCGAGCGCTTGGATGAAATCATTAAACAGTCCAAGGGTCAGGATTCATCCTTACCTCAGCCCAGACAAAACAAACCCCAACAGAGGAGGGGACAGTCGGGGTTTCGGTCCTTTCAAGGTTCGGGCAGGTCCCAATTCTCCTCGTCCAAAAGGACTCAAAGGGATCAGAGGAGTTCAGATTCTTGGCGGGCTCAGTCACGCCCAAAAAAGACAGCCGGAAGACCCGCTACAAGGCGGCTTCCTCATGACTTCCGGCCTCCTCCCTCCGCATCCTCGGTTGGTGGCAGGCTCTCCCGCTTTGGCGACATTTGGCTGCCACAGGTCTGAGACCGTTGGGTGCGAGACATTCTGTCTCACGGGTACAGGATAGAGTTCAGTTCTCGTCCTCCAACTCGATTCTTCAGAACGTCTCCGCCTCCCGACCGAGCCGATGCGCTCCTACAGGCGGCTAAAGGCGGAAGGAGTGGTGATCCCTGTTCCTCTTCAAGAGCAAGGTCACGGTTTTTACTCCAATTTGTTTGTGGTACCAAAAAAGGACGGGTCTTTCCGTCCCGTTCTGGACCTAAAACTTCTCAACATCCACGTGAGAACCTGACGGTTCCGGATGGAATCCCTCCGATCCGTCATCGCCGCAATGTCTCAAGGAGATTTCCTAGCATCGATAGACATCAAGGATGCTTATCTCCACGTACCGATTGCTCCAGAGCATCAGCGTTTTCTACGCTTCGTTATAGGAGACGAACACCTTCAGTTCGTAGCCCTGCCTTTTCGTCTGGCGACAGCCCCACGGGTCTTCACCAAAGTCATGGCAGCTGTAGTTGCAGTCCTACACTCTCAGGGACACTCCGTGATCCCTTACTTAGACGATCTGCTGGTCAAGGCGCCTTCTCAAGAGGCATGCCAACACAGCCTGAACGTGGCGCTGGAGACCCTCCAGGGTTTCGGGTGGATCATCAACTTTCCAAGTCGAATCTAACCCCGACCCAGTCGATAACATATCTTGGCATGGAGTTTCATACTCTCTCAGCGGTAGTGAAGCTTCCGCTTGTCAAATAGCGTCCATTGCAGACAGGGGTGCAATCTCTCCTTCAAGGTCAGTCACACCCCTTGAGACGCCTCATGCACTTCCTAGGGAAGGTGGTGGCAGCAATAGAGGCAGTCCCTTTCGCGCAGTTTCATCTGCGTCCACTACAATGGGACATTCTCCGCCAATGGGACGGGAGGTAGACGTCCCTCGACAGCAACGTCTCTCTCTCTCAGACGGCCAAGGATTCTCTTCGATGGTGGCTGCTTCCCACCTCATTGTCGAAAGGGAAATCCTTCCTACCTCCATCCTGAGCGGTAGTGACGACAGATGCGAGTCTGTCAGGGTGGGGAGCAGTCTTTCTCCACCACAGGGCTCAAGGTATGTGGACTCAGCAAGAGTCCACTCTTCAGATCAACGTTCTGGAGATCAGAGCAGTGTATCTTGCCCTACCAGCCTTCCAGCAGTGGCTGGAAGGCAAGCAGATCCGTATTCAGTCGGACAACTCCACAGCGGTGGCATACATCAACCACCAAGGAGGAACTCTCAGTCGGCAAGCCTTCCAGGAAGTCAGGCGGATTCTGACGTGGGTGGAAGCCACGGCCTCCACCATATCCGCAGTTCACATCCCAGGCGTGGACAACTGGGAAGCAGACTTCCTCAGTCGCCAGGGTATGGACGCAGGGGAATGGTCTCTTCACACGGACGTGTTTTAAGAGATCTGTCGCCGCTGGGAGATGCCGGACGTCGACCTAATGGCGTCCCGGCACAACAACAAGGTCCCAGTTTTCATGGCACGGTCTCACGATCACCGAGCTCTGGCGGCAGATGCCTTAGTTCAAGATTGGTCGCAGTTCCGGCTTCCTTATGTGTTTCCACCTCTGGCTCTGTTGCCCAGAGGGCTGCGCAAGATCAGGTCCGACTGCCGCCGCACCATCCTCGTCGCTCCAGACTGGCCAAGGAGGTCGTGGTACCCGGATCTGTGGCACCTCGCGGTAGGCCAACTGTGGGCACTACCAGACCGACCAGACTTGCTGTCTCAAGGGACGTTTTTTCCATCAGAATTCTGCGGCCCTGAACCTGACTGTATGGCCATTGAGTCCTGGATCCTAGCGGGTTCAGGATTGTCTCAAGAGGTCATGGCCACCATGAGACAGGCCTGAGAACCTACCTGCGCCAAGATATACCACAGGACGTGGAAAATATTCTTGTCTTGGTGCTCTGCTCAGGGAGTCTCTCCCTGGCTATTTAGTTTGCCTACTTTTCTTTCCTTCCTGCAATCCGGGTTGGAAAAAGGTTTGTCGCTCAGCTCCCTCAAGGGGCAAGTCTCAGCGCTATCTGTATTTTTTCAGAAGCGCCCAGCACGACTTCCTCAGGTACGCACGTTCCTGCAAGGGGTCTGTCATATCGTCACTCCTTACAAGCGGCCGTTAGAGCCCTGGGATCGGAACAGGGTTCTAATTGTTCTTCAGAAGCCGCCTTTCGAGCCTATGAGGGATGTTTCCCTTTCTCGCCTTTCACAGAAAGTGGCCTTTCTAGTAGCGGTCACGTCTCTCCGGAGAGTGTCCGAGCTAGCAGCGCTGTCATGCAAATCTCCCTTCCTGGTGATTCACCAGGACAAGGTGGTTTTGCGCCCTATTCCGGAGTTTCTCCCTAAGGTGGTATCCCCGTTTCATCTTAATCAGGATATCTCCTTGCCTTCCTTGTGCCCTCATCCAGTTCATCAATTGAAAAGGATTTGCATTTGTTGGATCTCGTGAGAGCACTCAGGATCTACATTTCCCGCACGGCGTCCCTGTGCCGCTCGGATGCACTCTTTGTCCTTGTCGCTGGTCAGCGCAAAGGGTCGCAAGCTTCCAAATCCACCCTAGCTCGGTGGATCAAGGAACCAATTCTTGAAGCCTACCGTTCTGCTGGGCTTCCGGTTCCCTCAGGGCTGAAGGCCCATTCTACCAGAGCCGTGGGTGCGTCCTGGGCATTACGACACCAGGCTACGGCTCAGCAGGTGTGCCAGGCGGCTACCTGGTCGAGTCTGCACACTTTTACCAAACACTATCAAGTGCATACCTACGTTTCGGCGGACGCCAGCCTAGGTAGACAAGTCCTTCAGGCGGCGACGGCCCACCTGTAGGGTAGGGCTGTGTTTACGGTCCTATCACGAGGGGTTATTATACCCACCCAGGGACTGCTTTTGGACGTCCCAATTGTCTGGGTCTCCCAATTAGGAGCGACAAAGAAGGGAATTTTGTTTACTTACCGTAAATTCCTTTTCTTCTAGCTCCAATTGGGAGACCCAGCACCCGCCCTGTTTGCTTAGGGATTTTTGTTTGTTCGGGTACACATGTTGTTCATGTTGAATGGTTTCGGTTCTCCGATGTTCCTTCGGATTGAATTTGTTTTTAAACCAGTTATTGGCTTTCCTCCTTCTTGCTTTGGCACTAAAACTGAGGAACCCGTGATCCCACGGGGGGTGTATAGGCAGAAGGGGAGGGGCCTTACACTTTTAAGTGTAATGCTTTGTGTGGCCTCCGGAGGCAGTAGCTATACACCCAATTGTCTGGGTCTCCCAATTGGAGCTAGAAGAAAAGGAATTTACGGTAAGTAAACAAAATTCCCTTCTTCTAGTGCGCACATAGCCTAAAGACCATTTCCTTTCTCGCCTTTTCATTGGGGGACACAGACAGTGGGTAGTATGGTGTCTCCAGGGGAGGCGTGACACTAGATTGAAAAAGTGTTAGCTACTCCTCCCAAAGCATATGCCCTAGCTAGGCAGGAAACTAGCTCAGTTGTTTTCTAGTGTCAGCAGGGAGGCTGACATGTCTGGCCTGAGCCCCAGGCCAGCTTATTTTTTATTTATTTTTTATTTTGTTCCTATTTTGTGATCGGATCTGCGTACCCCTCCAGGCTCCCTGGAAGCACCTCACACCAAGGTAGCTCCAGAGGGCTAAGCAGAGCCGAGGACCTGCTTCAGCCTTGAGCCGAAGATGCGTCCCTGAGATCCCCGCATCCATTACCGACGCGTCTTCAGACGGAGCCAGGAGCAGGTAGGGAGACGACGAGTCATCTGTCATCTGTCATCCAAACCGCCGCCTGGAAAGGCACCGGTGGGCCGATGCAGGCCGTGATCCCGGGGAGCATCATTAATTTAGCTGGCTTCGGCCTGCATTCTAGCAACGCCCCCTCTCACTGCTCTGGAAGCCGCTCCCTCACTCAGGAGCAGCTCCTTTCCGATTCGCCGTCACGCTTAGTCCCAGCCCTGAGACTAATCAGTCTTCGGGGGCCTTCTCTCTCCTCCATGCTGCCAGGAACACTGGATGCCATTTTCCACGTGGGGAGCAGACTCTGGTGAGATCGCCTCCTTGACTCTGCACTTCTGCAGCACTATATACCGCTCAGCGGTATATCGCTGTCTCTCTAGCGGTGTGCACCTGCTGGCTAGCGGTGTATATTAGCTACTAGCGGTATATACTGGCTCTGCCTGCAGGTATGTGCCGACTGTTTGACAGTATATGCCATTTTGCTATCGGTATATACCGGCTGTGCATAGCAGTCACTTTATAATACTGCTAGTGGTTCCTCACTCATACTAACATCGACATATCCCTATATAGGGCTGTAAGACTCTGTTGCTGACATGCGTAACCGCAAGGGTGATAAAGCTTCCCAGGCGTCCTCTACGGACCTTTACTATGCTTGTACCACCTGTGGACGCTTGTTTTCTAATGGCCGAAGCTATCCACTATGCCGGGGCTGCGATGCCCCTACTACCGTGTCACAACAGACCCAGTTGCCGGACCAGGAGGCCGCGCAGGTTTTGGATTCTGCCCCGGCCACCGGCCAGGCAGCTCCCCCGTCTGATGACGTTCTTCCTGCATGGGCTATTCTAATGTCTAAAAGGATAATGACCTTGTCACACAGATATCCCAAACCTCAGGCAGCCTTCCCCCGGCTCAGCTCCCTCAGAGGAGCCCACTTGCTTTGTCTGGTCCTTCTTCCCCAGAACGTAAAAAGGCTGCTTCCAAGAGGCGCCATTGTGACCTCTACGCCTCTTCCGACTCGGACGATGGTCAGTCTGAACCGGGCTCTGTGACTTTCAGTAGTCACGATTCCCAAGACTCTGACTCTGATTCAGATGTCCCTTCCGAGTCTAGGCATATAGAAGACACACTAATTTCGGTTGTCAATCACTGTTTGGCTATTTCTGATCAGCCTCCGGACCAGACTTCTCAGTCGGCAATCAAGCGGGCCAAGAAGCCTCCTAAGTCCTTTGCCCAGGATCCGGTTTTTCGTCAAATCGTGTCTAAACGGTGGCATCACCCTGTGTTATGATCCGGAACCATGGAAGATCACCACAAATCATTGGCAAAAAGGTGACAAGAGCCTTGGCAACTAATCTGGCCGCCATCCCCTTACTAACCAACACAACTAGAAGTAGCCGAGGGGTGAACTAACATCCTGTGCACCGCGAACCCAGCCGGAGAACTAACTATCCTAAAGGTAGGAAAGATGAATAACTCTCTGCCTCAGAAAATAGACAAGAATAGCAAGCCCCCCACATACAAAGACTGAGGTGATATAGGAAAAACACAATACACAGGTAGATGACAGGATTAGCAAAAGGTGAGGCCCCCGCTGACTAAAATAGGAAAGGACAGGAAAGGGACTGATGGTAGCCAGAGAAAAACCCTGCAAAATACCAACTTCCTGATAGTACAAAAAGGCCCTCAGATCGCTCGATCTGAACTCCGTCCTATACCAGGTGCCCTTGTCATACCAATAAACAGAAAACAAGAATTATAACAAATTCAACAAGCCATAAACACATGGACCCAAAGGAGCTATACTCCACACAGAACTGCAGGGAGTTCCTCAACAATCCACTGAGGGGAAAAATCCCTGGAAGGAAATAAACTGAAACCAACCACAACAAATGACAAACCCAGATAAGCAAAAGAACCAGGCAATAAATAAAGAGCAAGAACTTATCTGGAGTGGATGTGATGTAAAGCAGGATTAAGCAGGCTGGAGATACAAAGAACAACTGACATCCGGCAACAGCCTGCAATCAGACCAGGACTTAAATAAGCAGAGAGTTAGGAAAGGAAACACCCACTGCACAACCCACCTGGTCTCTGTCCAAACCCTTCCTGGCCACCAGAGGGAGCCTCCCAGCAGCCAAGACATAACTAATATTCACAACAACCCTGATAGAAGGTTTAATAAAAACCTTTCACTTCATTTGCTTATCCTTTTCCATCTGAAATGGTTAAGACCTGGTCAGTACCCCCCGTTGTGGACCCGCCAGTATCCAGGCTGGCTAAACACAGGGTTATGTCCGTTTCAGACAGCGCGTCTCTCAAGGACTCGTCCGACCGCGCAGTTGATGCGGCGGTCAAGTCTATTTTCCAGGCTTCAGGCTCCTCTCTTCGCCCCGTTTGCCTTGACATGGGTCGCGAGAGCTATGGTTGTGTGGAGTAAGAACCTACGCAGGATGCTTCGCTCTTGTAATTCGCTCCGGAGGCTTTTGAGATCCTTGATTTGATCTCCCTAGCCTCTAATTATTTTCTTCACGGCTCCCTAGATACAGCTAGTTTCTTAGCCCTAACGGCAGCCAATGCTGTTTTTGCCCACAGAGTCCTGTGGCTAAAGATATGGAACGCGGAAAGTGCCTCCAAGAAATCCCTGTCCACACTCCCCTTCCATAGTCTTCGCCTGTTTGGAGAATCCCTGGACAAACTCATATCTGAGACGACGGGTGGAAAAAGTACCATTCTACCACAAAAGCGGCGTGTATCCAGGAATTTTAAAAAATCTTCTTGGCGCAGGCAGTCCTTTCGGCCTGTCTCCCAAAAACCTTCAGTACAAGGATCGTCCCAACGCTCAGATCGTGGATCCGGCCCCTCAAGGGGCTCTTCTTGGCGTTCCCACTACAAACAACCTAAACATAAGGGACCTTGCCCTGCACAGGCCCCCTCAGCATGACGCCAGGTATCCCTCAGATCCGACTCCTGTGGGAGGGCGGCTTCTGCTTTTTCGGGATATCTGGCTAGACCACACTCACGATGCTTGGGTTCGAGACATCGTCACCTCAGGTTACAAGATTGATTTCCGTTCCCTGCCGGCCAGCAGGTTTCTGCGTTCTCGTCTCCCAAAGTCCGAAACACAAAGCCAGGCCTTATTTTAGGCCATAGCCTCGTTACAAAAAGCAAACGTTATCATTCCAGTGCCCCTGGAACAGCGCGGCAAAGATTTCTATTCAAACCTTTTTGTCATGCCCAAAAAAGATGGCTCTGTTCGCCCTCTCCTGGATCTCAAAAGACTGAACAGATCCGTACGCATTCGGACCTTCCGAATGGAGTCATTGAGAGCAGTACTAGCCGCCATGGAACCGGAAGAATTCCTAGCCTACATAGATGTTCAAGATGCTTATTTACACATTCCCATATGTGTATCCCATCAACGGTTCCTTCGTTTTGCCGTAGGACACCGTCATTACCAATTCAGGGCCCTCCCCTTTGGACTGGCCACTGCGCCTCGGGTCTTCACAAAGGTCATGGCGGCCGTCATGTCCATTTTGCACCCCAGAGGCGTTCTGGTCGTCACACATCCCTTCAGAATGGGATGAGAGTGTTAGGCAAGATGGTGGCAGTCATGGAAGCAGTGTCCTTTGCCCAATTCCATCTGCGCCCTCTACAACTGGATCTTTTATCCTTCTGGGACAAGAATCCAGCTTCTCTAGACCGGTCAGTCTTGGACTGCGCTCCACTCCCTCGTCTGGTGGACTCAAGTCTCATCCCTATCTCAAGGGAAGTCCTTCCGTCCTGTCCACTGGCAAGTAGTCACGACAGATGCCAGCCTCATAAGCTGGGGAGCGGTGTTTCTCCACCACACTGTTCACGGACGCTGGTCTCTCTCCGAACGCTCCCTTCACATCAACGTTCTAGAGATCAGAGCCATATTTTTGGCCCTTCAGAACTTTCAGCCCTTGCTATTGGGTCTCCCTGTTCGGATCCAGTCAGACAATGCCACGGCTGTGGCTTACATCAACTGTCAGGGAGGAACTCGCAGCAGGGCAGCGATGAAAGAAGTATCCAGGATTCTTCTTTGGGCAGAGATGCACATTCCCATTATTTCAGCGGTCCATATTCCGGGAGTAGACAACTGGGCCGCAGACTTTCTCAGCAGACAGGGTCTAGCAGCAGGGGAATGGTCCCTCCACGACGAAGTGTTCCATCAGATCACTCTTCGTTGGGGACTCCCAGATGTGGACCTCATGGCGTCTCGGATGAACACCAAGGTACATTCCTTCATATCCCGGTCGAGAGACCCGCTAGCGCTCGGCTCCGACGTTCTAGTCTTCCCGTGGTCGCAGTTTCGCCTGCCCTACATCTTACCTCCGATTCCTCTCATTCCGAGAGTAATCAAGAAAATCAAGGCGGAGGGAATTCCCGTGATCCTCGTGGCCCCGGACTGGCCCAGGAGAGCCTGGTACCCAGAGCTTTTCCAACTTCTCAGCGACACTCCCTGGCGTCTCCCCGACCGCCCGGATCTTCTGTCGCAAGGTCCAATATTCCACCAGAATACAGCACAGCTGCATTTGACGGCGTTGCGCTTGAATCCCTGATTCTAGCCAAGTCAGGTCTGTCTTCTAAGGTAGTTCATACCATGCTTAATGCTCAGAAGCCCTCCTCCGCCAGTATCTATCACAGGAAATGGAAGACCTATCTTTCCTGGTGCAAACGTCATCACCGGTCGCCCCTTGTTTTTTCAATCCCTGATGTGCTTGCCTTTCTGCAAGACGGTCTGGACTCGGGACTAGCCCTCAGTACCCTTAAAGGTCAAGTTTCTGCCTTGTCAATTTTTTTCCAGAAGCAGCTGGCTTCTCGCCCTCAGGTCCGTACCTTTCTTCAAGGGGTAGCGCATTTGGTCCCTCCTTATCGCCACCCCTTAGATCCCTGGGATCTGAATCTGGTTCTCGGAGCTCTTCAGCTTCCTCCTTTCGAACCTTTTAAGAGAAATCTCTCTTCAAAAGTCTCTCTTGGAAGGTTGCCTTTTTAGTCGCCATTACCTCTATCAGACGAGTGTCCGAACTGGCAGCCCTTTCCTGTCGCTCACCTTACCTGATATTCCATCACGATAAGGTGGTCCTTCGGCCTTCCCCCGCCTTTCTTCCGAAGGACGTATCTTCTTTCCACTTAAACGAGGACATTGTGTTGCCGTCATTCTGTCCGGCCCCGGTCCACTCCTTTTGAAAAAGCCCTTCACACTCTAGATCTTGTTAGGGCTCTGCGGATCTACATCTCCAGAACAGCGCCGTTGTGCAAGTCCGATGCCTTCTTCGTCCTCTCAGAAGGACACAAAAAGGGCAGCCAGGCTTCTAAATCCACGATTTCTCGATGGATCAGGACTGCCATCTGTGATGCATACAAAGCACGAGGTGCCGTTCCCCCTCAATCTGTGCGGGCCCACTACGCGAGCAGTGGGTGCTTCCTGTGCTATCCGCCATCAGGCTTCGGCAGCCCAACTTTGCAAGGCCGCTACCTGGTCCAGTGTGCACACGTTCACAAAATTCTACAGAGTGCATACGCATGCCTCCGCGGATGCTGCTCTTAGAAGACAAGTCCTTCAGGCAGCAGTGGCCCATTTATAAGTGGCCACTGCTCGGTTTTTTGATATGTGTTCACTGCAGTTGCAGTTGTTAGTCAGCTCTTAAGGGGGCTTTACACGCTACGATATCGTTAATGGTTTGTCGTCGGGGTCAAGTTGTTAGTGACACACATCCGGCGTCATTAACGATATCGCAGCGTGTGACACTGACCAAAAATGGTGAAAATCGTTCACCATGGAGAGGTCGTCCCAAACTCAAAAATCGGTAAGGGTTGTTTATCCAGGTGGTTCATCGCTCATGCGGCAGCACACATCGCTGTGTGTGACACCGCAGGAGCGAGGAACGTCTCGTTACCTGCCACCGGCCCCAATGCGGAAGGAAGGAGGTGGGCGGGATGTTACATCCTTCTCATCTCCGCCCCTCCGCTTTGATTGGCCGGCCGCTTAGTGCCATCGCTGTGATGCCGAACGTCCCTTCCCCTTGAAGGAGGGATTGTTCGGCAGTCACAGCGACGACGCCGACCAGGTAAGTATGTGTGACGCTGCCGTAGCGATAATGTTCGCTACGGCAGCGATCACAAACAATCGCATGCACGACGGGGGCGGGTACTTACACGCTCGCTATCGCTACAAATTGCTAGCGATATCGCTACCGTGTAAAGCCCCCTTTAGTCTAATGTTATACACTGTTAATAGTTCAGTTCCCACCCAGGGACTGCTTTGGGACGTCCCACTGTCTGTGTCCCCCAATGAAAAGGCAAGAAAGGAAAGGACATTTTTGTGTACTCACCGTAAGATGTCTTTCTTGGAGCCTTTCATTGGGGGGGGGACAGCTCCCTCCCTTGTGTTTTCGTTGTTCATCTCCTACTGCTTTTACACCAAACTGAGCTAGTTTCCTGCCTAGCTTAGCTAGGGTATATGCTGTGGGAGGAGTAGCTAACACTTTTTCAATGTAGTGTCACGCCTCCTCTGGAGACACCATACTACCCACTGTCTATGTCCCCCAATGAAAGGCTCCAAGAAAGACATTTTACGGTGAGAACACAAAAATGTCATTATTTGTCAGATGGCTTGGTCGCTGTTGATCACAGCATCTACAGAGTTAATCTACTGGGATCGAAGCTAGCTCAGATCCCAGCACATGCGACAAAAGCTCAGCTGTAAATCAGAGCCAACTTCCATTGTGCCCATGTTATCTCTCTCCTGCACCTTCACTTTGATTAAGGCTGGAGTCACAGTAGTGTATGACATCTGATGTGAGAGCATCGGATGCGATATGCTAATGACCCTCGCCTCAGGCTCTGCTGCGAGCGTGAGCCGAGTGTCATATATCTGTGATCTGATCTTGCGATCGAATCACAGCTGCAGAGGAGAGGAAGACCGTGATCTCTCCTCCATTGTCAGCCTGTGGTTATACCGGTATCATAGACTTGTATGGGGGCGATTGATCTGATATTTGCAAATAATCACAGCATGCTGTGATTTTTTTTTTTTTCCTTAGTTTAATTAGGGCTGTGGAAAAACTCGCAGATGTGAGCTGCACCATTGTCTTAAATGTAGACTGGTGCAATGCGACATTTTTTTGCATTGCACTCATGCGAGTCATACATCAGTTTGACTCTACCCTAACAGATTGCTCTGCACACACATTGCGGAGCAGGCTGTCAAGTATGATGAACTAGCTCCCGGCTGTGATCGTGTGGACTTGGCTATTGTGCCCCGCATGGTTGGCATGACATACCCATACATCATAGGTCGGGAAACCCCTTTGGACCATGACGTGTGAAACATCAAAGATTTTGAAAGGGTTAGGACCAAATTCATCAAAGCTTTTGCTCCAGAATTCTGTGATTACATTTATGACAAACTATGGCGTTCATTTGCGATTTCTGGTATGAACCTATTCATGAATCAGGACTGTCTGACTCCACCACGCTCCCTCAGCAAGACAATCATAAAGAATGGCAATCTTATTTGGCTTCCACGGATGTGTCATGGAGGTGTCACGGCCGGCTGGCAATCAAGTGGCAGCGAGTGTTAAAAAATCCCAGAGATTGGCAGCACGTGTTATCTGACAGTGCCATGTTTCTGTAGGTGCGGACTCTATGACCCTGGGAAACTGTTTTCCCTCTCAGTTGCCAGCTTCTTACTTCCTTTATGAACCTTCTTACTTTCTTTATGAACCTCACCCTGGGGTGGTTTGGGTGTAGTTTATAGTTTGTTCCTTGCTGAGTTCTGGAGAGGTCGTCTTCTGGTGCTTTTGAGACTTCTGTGGTTGCTGCAAGTCAGATAAGTGTTTGTCTTTTGCTATGAACAATGCTTCTGGTGATTGCAGTCATATTTCCCCTTTGTTGTTCCCTTGTGTCTTTCTTTAGTGTTTTAGTGGGGTTGACAAAGAGCTCATCCCATCCATTTCCCATTTAGGGCCCGGCCCTAGGGATACCTAGGTTCTTGACCTATGCGCCGATCCTATCTAGGGTGGTAAAGGGACCCCAGGGAGCAGCTGCAGGTTGTTGTCAGGGGTCACCACTTCCCCCTTTCCCTAGCTATAAAGCTTTCCTTCCCCCTTCCTGTGTGTTGTCCTATACTGGTGGTATAGCCTCTATCCCCTGCTGTGACACGGGCCCTATGTATTGTGTATGTTTGTAACCCCATGCTGCCAAAGCTTGTTTTCACCTTCTGCATCTGATGTCTCATTTTTTCGTGGTAGTACCCCTGGAATGCATTCACATATGTCAGTGATTCTGAAAATGTTTTTTTTCCTTTTTGTTTATGACACATTGAACTTTGTTATTGGTAAATTTAGCTCTATATGATATGCATTTACTTAAAGCACCACTCCAGCGGGGTTTGGTTTTTTTTTCAGCACAGGAGTGCTCTTTAAATATAAGCCATCTAGCCCCCACTGTCTTATAATCACCCTCCGGTATTTTCATGCTTTTTTGGCGCCACTCCTGTTACACTGCGCCACCTTGTGACTGTACCTTCTGACTAGCCCAGAAGTCATAACTTATGTCAGAAACTCTCAATGTAACTGAGAGCCAGAACAAGGCTCACATAGAGTTGTATTGATTTGTGACCTCCGGCGCACTCCATGAAACACTGGAGCTACCAGCAGGTCACAAATCGACGGAGACCGGTCGGAGCGGCGATGATAGAAGATGAATCCTCCAGAAGGTTAATATCAGACGGGGGTTAGGTGGAATGTGATTTAAAGCACCACTCCAGCGGTGTAATTTAAAATAAAACACACTGGAGAGAAAATATATAAAATTATAAATATTTTTCAATTTTCAAATTTTATGCCTTCAAAACATAGTCATACCACATAAAACAGTGAAAAACAACATTTATCACGTCCGCTTTACATAGCCATAGGACTTTTTCAATTTGTATGTTCAAAGTTAAAAGGCTCTGCATATGTGACCTAGCATCCTCAGTCTTCTTAAAGGAATTGTCCAGTCTAAAGAAATAAGTCTGCAATCACTCTGTGTCACTGTGTGACTGCAGACTTATGAATCCTCTCAGCGCGTGCACTGTGAGTATTCAACGGTTTCTGAGCCGGGAACAGCAGTCACATAATCGCAATTGTGCAATATGCATGTTCCCGGCCAAAATCCAACTAGTGAGTGCGGCCTCACACAATATAAGTGTATTGAGCAAGTCACCCACTAGATGGTCACGTCTACTAGAATGAGACGCCCACATCTTACAATTATATTGACCAAGATCGCGGCCACTAGACGTCTGTGCCTACTAGTCGGACGCGCCCACTCCAAATGTGGCGCCCCTGACCTGGTCAGGCACCACTGAGTACTGCACCCATGCTGGGACAGAACTTCCAGGCAATCCTGAAGGCTGGAATAGGGAGTGTACGCACAGACACATAGCAAACAGGTCTCCCACACCTTGAGAGGGGACCCTTGGGTAGACTCCAGAGGGGGCTTGCCTCCACATCTCATCAAGGGGTGTAGTGGAGGGCCTGGGAGCTAAGATGCAAAGGCAGAAAGGAAAGGAGTGGAGCGAACCAGTCTGGTAGTGGTGAGCGGCGATTGCTAGGAGACGCAGACGCGTGCTTACACTAGTCAGACCCTGCACGTGTAGTAGCAATTAGCGGGGGAGAACGGTTACCAGTCAGTCAGAAAGACGCTGAGGGAGTCAGTCGGTCGAGTACGGGGACTCCTGGTGACTAGGCACGCACGGAGTTACAGGACCCTAGAGCAGACTCTAGTTAAACTATCTGCTAAACCTGACGGTGAGGGGAACTACAAGTACCTCACCAACCTCACAGGTCCGAGCCTCAGCAGCAACGCAGGGAACCATAAAGGAGACAGAGCCTGAAGCCATTTTCTTTGGTCCACGCTGCCGGCAAACGGGCCGAACACAGGGGAGAAAAGGCAGTTGCGACTCCCTGGATAGACCCCACGGTACTTCAGGTCTGGGGTTATCCGAAAACAAGTGCTAGCACGGCGAGCTACCTGTTACCCTCAGACTGCCCAAAGGATACCTGGTTTCACCTGGTTTATTAAAGCATCGCCTGGGTCAGCTCACAGAAACATCTAAAAGTTAGTAAAAAGCAGTTGAAAGACTTTTGGACTCTGCCTGAGTTATTCTGGGACCTGTTGTTCTACCCACCTGAGCCCCTGGGGCAGCCTCAATCACGGTACGCCACACCATCCGACCGCAGACTCCATCAGCCCCAGACGGTCATTAAAACTGCAGTTGCGGTCACCCAAATCCCTGACCGCAAACCGTGAGTGGCGTCACGATAATAAAAACTAACTTACCTGTTGCCAAATATTCAGAAGACGGTCCTGTGGCGTCCCTGAAGCTGGAGCGACATCGCTGGGGCGACACACATACAGTTGAATTGCGCAAGGCCATGCCCGCTACTTGGGTTCTGGCCAGGAACATGCATATCTCACAATTGCAGT
The DNA here is from genome assembly GCF_048569485.1 of Anomaloglossus baeobatrachus. Classification (NCBI taxonomy): domain Eukaryota; kingdom Metazoa; phylum Chordata; class Amphibia; order Anura; family Aromobatidae; genus Anomaloglossus; species Anomaloglossus baeobatrachus. The sequence goes on along the minus strand of NC_134354.1, from coordinate 273,369,700 downwards.
CACGTGACTGACATTCCTTGCTCAGAAACCGGTGAATACTCGCAGTGCACTGTGTGTGTGCTGGGAGGATTCATTCATAAGTCTGCAGTCACATAGAGTGACACAAAGAGTGACTGCAGACTTTTCACATTAGACTGGACACCCCCTTTAAATAGACTGAGGATGTTCTGTCATATATGCCAAAACACCAGACAGCCCCCCACAAGGTACCCCGTTTTTGAACTACACCCCCAATAAATGAATGTAAGAGTATGATGATAAAGTGTCTTATCACATGTACAGTTGACCTATGAAATGAAAACAAAGTTTACTCATTAATTTGATTAATACAATGATTGTTCTCGTCTTTAGTCTTGCATCATGTTCCCACTTTTATTTTTATTTCAGGTTTGTAGCATACACAGAAAGTTGTAAGTGTAGGAATAGAGATTAACAGGAAAAGTAAAATATTTCTAAGACTTCTAAACTCTTTCCTTTCTCGCCTTTTCATTGGGGGACACAGACAGTGGGTTATATGTTGTCTCCAGGGGAGGCTTGACACTAGGTTTAAAAAAAAGTTAGCTGTTCCTCCCACAGCATATAACCCCAGCTAGGCGGGAACTAGCTCAGTTCTTTCTAGTGTCAGCAGGGAGGCTGACACGTCTGGCCTGAGCCCTAGGCCAGCTCATGTTTTTTATTTATTTCCTTTTCTTTGTGATTTTATTCTATTTTTGACTATGGGGCAATATCAGGGTGTGCTCACCCTCGTTCCCCCCGCTTACGGGCAGAGGAAACCTGGCGTGCAAAAGCCGTCAGTCTTCCCTCGCGCCCAAGTGGTCGGGTCTGCGTACCCTTCCAGGCTCCCTGGAAGCACCTCACACCAAGGTAGCTCCAGAGGGCTAAGCAGAGCCGAGCACCTGCTAGCCTCGAGCCGAAGATGCGTCCCCGAGATCTCCGCATCCCAGGACCGACGTGTCTTCAGACGGAGCAAGAGCAGGTAGGGAGACGACGTGTATCCGTCCCCTGCAACCAATCGCCTCCTGAGGAGGCGCCGGTGGGGCGATGCAGGCCGTGTTCCCTGGGAAGCATCATGAATTTAGCTCCCGGCTTCGGCCTGCATTCTTAGCAACGCCCCCTCCACTGCTCTGGAAGCCGCTCCCTCTAGTGTGCCGTCTCTCCCCTCCATGCTGCCAGAGAACACTGGATGCCATTACATGTGGGGAGCAGACACGGGTGAGATCGCCTCCTTGGCTCTGCAACTCTGCAGCACTATATACCGCTCTGTTCAGCGGTATATCGCTGTCTTTCTAGCGGTGTGTGCCTGCTGGCTGGCGGTGTATATCAGCTTTTAGCGGTATATACTGACTGTGCCTGCAGGTATATACCGACTGTTTGGCAGTGTATGCCACTTTACTATTGGTATATACCAGCCCTGTATAGCAGTCCCTTTCTAATACTGCTAGTAGCTACTCACCCACAGTAGTGTAATACTGCTAGAGGCTCACAGTACTAATTGTACGTTTGTTGCTGATATGCGTAAAAACCGCAAGGGTGATAAAGCGTCCCAGGCATCCTCTATGAACCTGTACTATGCTTGTACCACCTGTGGAAGCTCGTTTCCCAATGGTCGAAGCTATCCACTATGCCGGGGCTGCGATGCCCCTGCTACAGTGCCACAACAGGCGTTGCCGGACCAGGAGGTCGTGCAGTCTGTGGGTTCGGCCCCGGCCACCATTCAGGCAGCACCCCCGTCTGAGGAGGCTATCCCTGCATGGGCTCTTCTGATGTCTAAAAGGTTAGATGACCTGGCCGCTCAGATATCCCAGCCTTCCACACGCTCCCGCAGCCTCCCCCCGGCTCAGCTCCCTCAGAGGAGCCCGCCTTCGTCTGGTGTATCATCCCCAGTACGTAAAAAGGCTGTCTCCAAAAGGCGCCATTGCGACCGCTCCGCCTCGTCTGACTCACACGATGGTCAATCTGACTCAGGCTCCGTGACCTTTAGTAGTCACGATTCTCGAGACTCTGACTCTGATTCAGATGTCCCTTCTGAGTCTAGGCATATGGAAGACACTTTAATAGCGGCTGTCAATCACTCTCTGTCGATTTCTGATCAGCCCTCGGACCCGACTTCTCAGTCGGCAATCAAGCAAGCCAAGAAGCCTCCTAAGTCCTTTGCCCAGGATCCGATTTTTCATCAAATCATATCTAAACGGTGGGATCACCCTGATAGGAGGTTTAATAAAGAATCCTCCTCTTCATTCGCTTATCCCTTTCCTCTGGGAATGGTTAAGCCCTGGTCGGTACCCCTCGTTGTGGATCCGCCAGTATCCAGACTGGCTAAACACACGGTTATGTCTGTTTCAGACAACGCGTCTCTCAAGGACTCGTCCGACCGCGCAGTTGAGGCTGCGGTCAAATCTATTTTCCAGGCTTCGGGCTCCTCTCTGCGCCCCCTGTTTGCCATGACATGGGTGGCAAGAGCTATGAGCGTGTGGAGTAGGAACCTGCGCAAGTTGCTTCGCCCTTGCAATATTCCTCCAGAGGCTCTTGAAATTCTTGATTTGTTCTCTCTAGCCTCTAATTATTTTCTTCACGGCTCCCTAGATGCAGCTAGCTGGTCAGCCCTAACGGCAGCCAATGCGGTCTTCACCCGCAGGGTTCTGTGGCTAAAAATATGGAATGCGGACAGTGCCTCCAAGAAGTCCCTGTCCACACTTCCCTTCCATGGTCTTCGTCTGTTTGGCGAATCCCTGGACAAACTCATATCTGAGGCGACGGGTGATAAAAGTACCATTCTACCACAAAAGCAGCCTGTAGCCAGAAATTTCAAAAAATCTTGGCGCAGGCAGTCCTTTCGGCCTGCCCCCCAAAAACCATCAGCCCAAGGATCGTCCCAACGCTCAGATCGAGGATCCGGTCCCTCAAGGAGCTCTTCTTGGCGTTCCCACGCCAAGCAACCTAAACCCAAAGGACCTCGCTCTGTACAGGCCCCCTCAGCATAACGCCAGGTATCCCTCAGATCAGACTCCTGTGGGAGGGCGGCTTCTGCTTTTTCGGGATATCTGGCTAGACCACACTCACGATGTTTGGGTTCGAGAAATCGTCACCTCAGGTTACAAGATCGATTTCCATTCCCTGCCGGTCAACAGGTTTCTGCGTTCTCGTCTTCCAAAGTCCAAAACGCAAAGCCAGGCCTGATTTCAGGCCATAGCCTCTTTACATAAAGCAAATGTTATCATTCCAGTGCCCCTGGAACAGCGTGGCAAAGGTTTCTATTCAAACCTTTTTGTCGTTCCCAAAAAAGATGTCTCTGTCCGCCCTATCTTGGACCTCAAACGGCTGAACAAATTCGTACGGATTCGAACTTACCGAATGGAATCATATAGAGCAGTGCTAGCCGCCATCGAACCTGGAGAATTCCTAGCTTCCATAGACGTTCAAGATGCTTATTTACACATTCCCATATGTGTCTCTCATCAACGGTTCCTTCGCTTTGCCGTAGGACACCGTCATTTCTAATTCAGGGCCCTCCCCTTTGGGCTGGCCACTGCGCCTCGGGTCTTCACAAAGGTCATGGCAGCAGTCATGTCCATTTTACACCCCAGAGGCATCCTGGTCGTTCCCTATTTGGACGACCTTCTTGTCAAAGGGAGCTCTCTTCACGTTTGCTCAGAAAGCGTGCAGATTTGCCTAGACACGCTGTCAAGGCTAGGGTGGCTTATCAACTTCAACAAGTCATCCCTCATTCCTCATCAGCGCATCACCTTTTTAGGTATGCTGATAGACACAGCTCAGTCCCGGGTTTTTCTTCCAGAGGACAAGAGGTCTTCCCTGATCCGGGCGCCCAATCCCTCCGCCCTCGCCGTCACACATCCCTTCGGAATGGAATGAGAGTGTTAGGCAAGCTGGTGGCGGTCATAGAAACCGTGTCCTTTGCCCAATTCCATCTGCGCCCTCTACAACTGGATTTTCTATCCTCCTGGGACAAGAATCCAGCTTCCCTGGACCGGTCAGTCCGCCTATCTCGGTCAGACAATGCCACGGCTGTGGCTTACATCAACCGTCAGGGAGGCACTCGCAGCAAGGCAGCGATGAAGGAAGTATCCAGGATTCTGCTTTGGGCAGAGAAGCACATCCCCATTATTTCAGCTGTCCATATCCCAGGGGTAGACAACTGGGCCGCAGACTTTATCAGCAGGCAAGGTCTAGTAGCAGGGGAATGGTCCCTCCAAGACGAAGTGTTCCATCAGATCACTCTTCGTTGGGGACTCCTGGTTGTGGCCCTCACGGTGTCTCAAATGAATGCCAAAATACGTCCCTTCATATCTCGGTCGAGAGACCCGCTAGCGCTCGGCTCCGACGCTCTAGTCTTTCCATGGTCGCAGTTTCGCCTGCCCTACATCTTCCCTCTGTTTCCTCTCATTCCGAGAGTAATCAAGAAAATCAAAGCGGAGGGAATCCCAGTGATCCTCGTGGCCTCGGACTGGCCCAGGAGAGCCTGGTATCCAGAGCTCCTCCAACTTCTCAGCGACACTCCCTGGCGTCTTCCCAACCGCCCGGATCTTCTGTCGCAAGGTCCAAAATTCCACCAGAATACAGCACAGCTGCATTTGACGGCGTGGCGCTTGAATCCCTGATTCTAGCCAAATCGGGTCTTTCTTCCAGGGTAGTTCATACCATGCTTAATGCTCGGAAGCCTTCCTCCGCCAGCATTTACCACAGGACCTGGAAGACCTATATTTCCTGGTGTGACCATTATAATCGGTCGCCCCTGACCTTTTCAATCCCTAATGTTCTTGCTTTTCTGCAAGACGGTCTGGACTCGGGTCTTGCTCTCAGTACCCTTAAAGGACAAGTTTCTGCCTTGTCGATTTTTTTTCCAGAAGCAGTTGGCTTCTCGCCCTCAGGTCCGTACCTTTCCCAAGGGGTAGCGCATTTGGTCCCTCCTTATCGCCACCCCTTAGATCCCTGGGATCTGAATCTGGTTCTCTGAGTCCTTCAACTTCCTCCTTTCGAACCTCTGAGAGAAATCTCTCTTAAACGACTGTCTTGGAAAGTTGCCTTTTTAGTCGCCATTACCTCTATCAGGCGAGTGTCCGAACTGGCAGCTCTTTCCTGTCACTCACCTTATCTGATATTCCATCAGGATAAGGTAGTCCTTCGGCCTTCCCCCGCCTTTCTTCCGAAGGTCGTATCCTCCTTCCACTTGAACGAGGACACTGTGTTGCCGTCATTCTGCCCGGTCCCGATCCACTTCTTTGAAAAAGCCCTTCACACTCTAGATTTTGTAGAGGTGTAGACTTTGCAGATCTACACCTCCAGAACAGCGCCGTTGTGCAAGTCCGATGCCCTCTTCGTCCTCCCAGTAGGACACAAAAAGGGCAACCCAGCGTCTAAATCCACGATTTCTCGATGGATCAGGACTGCCGTCTGTGAGGCATACAAAGCACGAGGTGCCGTTCCCCCTCAATCTGTGCGGGCCCATTCTACGCGAGCAGTGGGTGCCTCCTGGGCTATCCGCCATCAGGCTTCGGCAGCCCAACTTTGCAAGGCCGCTACCTGGTCCAGTGTGCACACGTTCACAAAATTCTACAGAGTGCATCCGCATGCATCCGCGGATGCTGCTCTTGGAAGACAAGTCCTTCAGACGGCAGTGGCCCATTTATAAGTGGCCACTGCTCGGTTTTTTGACAGTGTTTGTTATGTGTTCACTGCAGTTGCAATTGTTAGTCAGCGCTTAGTCTGATGTTATACACTGTTAATAGTTCAGTTCCCACCCAGGGACTGCTTTGGGACGTCCCACTGTCTGTGTCCCCCAATGAAAAGGCGAGAAAGGAAAGGACATTTTTGTGTACTCACCGTAAAATGTCTTCCTTGGAGCCTTTCATTGGGGGGGGGGACAGCTCCCACCCTTGTGGTTTTGGTTGTCCTTCTACTGCTTTTACACCAAACTGAGCTACTTCCCGCCTAGCTGGGGTTATATGCTGTGGGAGGAGGAGCTAACTCTTTATTAAACCTAGTGTCAAGCCTCCCTGGAGACATCATATAACCCACTGTGTGTCCCCCAATGAAAGGCTCCAAGGAAGACATTTTACGGTGAGTACACAAAAATGTCCTTTTCCAGTGTTTCCCACTTCACATTCAGAAATTGCTTGTTTTCAAAGTTCCATTGCTAGAACAGAGTTTGGTGTTAGTGCAGTGAAGAACTGTGTTGTTACCTGAAAATAGAGGTGGGTTTATGTTTACTGTCAGGATATATAATTATTATTTTTTCTATTCAGCTTTGCAATCGATTTTTGATGACTGGTTGTCGTCGGAAGATGAGCCAATCATAGAGGTAAAGTAAAATCATTTTTTCGAGTGCCTGTCATTTTATATCATTGCATTTTATTTCCTCTACAAACTGGAAATTTTAAGCTTAAAGGAGTTGTCCGACATTAGCTTACCAAAAATTTTTGAGTTTATCTGTGCTGTATTGTCATATAAAACACCCCTACATTGTTATTTCTTGTTTTCTAACTTTTATTCCTCTTGAATTCACCCTTTATTCTCTGCAGCTCCTTGTTTACATTCAGCTCCAGCAAACTGACCACTTCCTGTGCAAATCCTCGGTCAGAGCTGGCACCACCCGACCTCAGTGTCCAGCCTCGCCCCCTGCCCGCCTCCTGCACACACATTCCCTCCCTGTCAGTATATTCTGCCCAGCACTGACCTGTTATCACTACAGCGTTGCAAATAACAGCCCCACATCAGGCTCTGCACACCACACGCACATATGACTCTGCACACCACACGCGCACATATGGCTCTGCACACCACACGCGCACACCGTGCTCTGCACCGCACACAGGGCTCTGCACCGCACACATATGGCTCTGTACCGCACGCGGCACTCTGCACCGACCATCCCCACCCCCATAGGGAACACATTTAGGGAGTACATACCCGTCCTCGGTCCCCGTCGCTCCTGCACGTTCGGCCGCTGTCTGTGCTCTGGCCATATCAGCACAGTAGTGACGTCACCGCTGTGCTGAAGAGAGCACAGACAGCCAGGCAGTGATCAGAAGAAGCGCTGCGCTGCTTCTCATCAGCACTTTCAAATGTACCAGCATCTGTGATCTGTGATGCCGGTACATTTGAATGTGTGATCCTGAGCAGGGGGCCCGCTGCTGGCGCTGACACCAGGGCAGCCAGGCCCCGCCCCCAGGTCACGGACCCCACAGCAGTGCAGGGGGAGGTTGCGGGCAGAGTGCGGGGGAATGTGTGGGAGGGTGCAGGAAAGGGGACGGGGCTCATCGCACTGTAGCCGCCCAGCAGGGAGGCGACATGCTGTTCCAGATTTGCATGTCAACATGGCCCTGCCCATGTTGACATGAAATGACCGGAAACGGCAAAATCGCGGCAGGAGCAGTCACATGACCACTCTGAGCCGGGGGAGAGGGGCTGACAGCAGGGCAGGGAAGTGCTCTCTATCTACTTACCTGCCCCAATGTAGCCCAATAGGGTAATAAAAAAAAAAAAAAGCAAATTAAGCCAGATAACCCCTTTAAGTATAATTGTATAGTAAATATTTTGAAAATTTAAACTAAAATATGATTTTACCTCTAAACCTACCCTTGGGCCATTTTCTTTTACAATTTTGTGAATGTATTTGCACCAAAATATGTAATTACAATCTGCTGTGATTTTTCAGCTCTTTTTGCTTTTACCCCCTTTTTATGCATTTTTGGCAAACATTTTGCACTTTTTTTAATATGCAGTTATTGTATTTTATACATGGATTTCCAGGCTCCTCATGATTTTTTTTACATGACAAAATCCTGACCTTTTTATTAGGGGTGTGCAGACTTTTTACATCCACTCTATATGTCATGATCCTTCTCACAACTCTTCTGATGACGCTCGTCAGGCTTCACCAGATTGTCTCCCTCTATAGAGAACGTCCTCCAACCTGCTCACTCATGGGTAGAGCTGGGCGGACTTGCAGATAACCGGGATCGGTGGGTCCCTGCTAAGCTTAAAATAAAAAAGAAGATCCATCATGGTGGCAAGCTGTTTCCAGGTCATGCGTTCACTTACGGAGCCGACAATTAACCCTCATTGAATATTCACGGTTTTCCCCGCCCACCGGCACGTGTAATTGTTTGTAGTTGCATGCGGCCAAACCCTGAGTATCAGCGTGTCTGCTTACTGCAACCAGTCACAGGTGCTAGAACGGCTGGTGGGCGGGGAAAGCAGTGCAAATGTCTTGGTCAGTATCGTGGTATAAAAATAAATGAATAAATAAAATAGTCGCCATAAGGTCCCCACATTCTGATACCCAACACAAATAAGCCCACGGTTGCAGGCTGCATTCCCCAGCTGTTGGGCTTTATCTTGGCTGTGTATCAAAATAAAGCCGGAGTCATATTTGCGAGGGACTCACATTGCATCACCTGGTATGGCCTGACGCTCTCCGGACACGAGCGTGCAGCTGCTTAGAAATACATGTAGCTGACCCGCTCCTGTCAGGAGAGTGTGCGGCCATACCGAGTGATGCAATGCGAGACTCATGCAAGTATCCCGCAAGTGTGACTCCGGCCTAAGAAGAACTGCACACAGTTTTTTTTTTTTTTTAATTATTATTTAAATAATTTAAGAAAACGATGTGCGGTTCCCCCAATTTGGATACCAAGATAAAGCCCGACAGCTGGGGATGGTATTCTGAGCCTGAGGAGATGCAGCTTAAAAATATCAGCCTCCAGCTGCCCGGAATTGTCGCATCCACTAGATGCGACAGTCCCGTTGCTTACCCCGTTCTTCCCAATTGTCCTGGTGTGGTGGCAATCAGAGTAATAAGTAAATGGCAGCCCACAGCAGCCACTAAGTCCTGGATTAGTGATGGAAGCATCTATGACACCCCATCACTAATCTGTAAGTGAAAATAAATAAAACACAAACACCGAAAAAATCCTTTATTTGGAATAAAATGCAAAAAACACCCTATGTCACCACTTTATTAACCCCAAAACACCCCTGATGTCTGACATTATCCACAGGAGTTCCCAAAGCGATTGAGCTCTGCTACATCTGAACCTCACAGCAAGCGCAATAGAGCATGACTGCCCGCTGTGAGCTCCAGAGAATGAATGAGTCACAACGATCAGCAGTGACGTCTTTCCGGGTATTTGCGGTTTACAGCTGGAGCTTCCCAACTGTGACCGCAGGTAACATGACCTCAGAGGACCTCTGATGACCTCATTAACCTCCATGAACTCACCGACATATGCTGGCAGAAAACCGCGGGGGGGGGGGGGGGGGGGGGGTGGGGGTTGCCAAGAGAAATAGATTTGGTGCTGAAATTTTAACACCATATTCCTGTACCCATTCTACACCTCTTTGCAAAAAAAAAAAAAAAAATCACATCACTACCGCATCATATCTCATGCAGCTTTGATGGGTTTTTTGCCAGGAGGTGTAGATTAGGTGCATGAATATGGTGTCAAAATTTCATCACCAAATTTGCATCTCTTGGCCCAAAAATGCAACAGTTTTTTTTCTTCCAGGAGGTGCAAATTTGGTTCTTAAATCTGGTGCAGATAATTTCAGCGCTAAATGTGAACCTTCTGGCACAAAACCGCAGCAAAAATATACAACATATATAGAACATATCAGGGAGGTACAGACCCCCGAGATCAACGGCACCAGCTCCTGCAGTTATACACTCAGTATATAGAATATATCAGGGAGGTACAGGCACTCGAGATCAGTGGCGCCAGCTCCTGCAGTTATACACTCAGTATATGGGTGCGCTCACTCTAACAATATGACTCGCACAAGTCTCGCATCACATCTTCCGGCACCTGATAGGAGCGGGTCGGCTGCATGTATTTCTATGCAGCTGAGATGTTCCTGTCTGGAGAGTATGCGGCCGTGCTGGGTGATGCGTTCCGATACTTGTGCGAGTCATACGGCTCATATGAGCGCACCTTATAGAATTTATTAGGGGAGGTATAGATCCCTGAGATTGGTTGCAGGGAGACAGACTGGGGACACATCTGACTGTGACCAATCAGACTCCAGACCAGCTGGTGGGCGAGGAAAGTAATGCATATGCATGAGCGGCCCAGGAAGTGAAGGAGAGGCCTCAAGAGCAGTTTACAGCTGCGACTGAGCCTTGGTAAGTTTGAAGCGCTCGCTTCATTCTGATTTTCTTCTTCGTTACTTTTTTTTTTTATTTTCTCACGTGCCGGATCCGGATCAAACACCCGGAATCCCGGGCCCGGGTCTGGCACCCAGGCACCTTTGAAACTGCGTGGATCCAGACTTTTACATCACTACTCATGGGGCATTAGCCAATCCTGGGTGAAGTGCCTTTTACAGGACATGCAAGTCTGGCATCCTGCTTCACCCGGTCTGGTATCCTGCTTCATTAACCCTTTGCTGAAATTCAAAAATCTTTCTTGTTAACCCTTTTGTTAAAGAAGAAACCTGCTGCAGTATTTACATTTGTGGCCGAAAGTGTTGGCACCTTTTGAAATTTTTTGAGAAAATGAAGTATTTATCTCATAAAATTATTTCAGTTGTACATTTTGTTATACACATGTTTATTTCCTTTGTAGGTTTTGGAAGAACATAAAAACACATAATTGTACATAATTTCACACACTATAAAAATACACTGGACAAAATTTTTGGCACCCTCAACTTAACCCCTTCACGACCTTGGGCGTATTCACTTCCTAGCTCATGTCTCCCCGGTAACCGCGGGCTCCAGCGTAGAGCCCATTGTAATCCCTGCACATGTCTTCTAATCTAATCAGCAAACATGTGCGGCTGACAGGCATGGGTGCATCAAAAATCCACACGCACCTGCTTACCACTTAGATTGCACTGTCAAACTCTCACAGCACGATTTAAATGGCCACAACAGGGATCGTGACATTCCCCGTGATGTGATCACATTGTGCCATGGTGTTACCATGATAGCACAGGGTCAGCTAATGACCCCTGATGCTACGATGATGTATTTCCTGTGAGGGCCTACAGAGCGCTGGCACTCACAGGAAGACAGCATTTCTGCTGATCAGAGCGATACTGCTCTGATCAGGAGAAATGCACAGGCGATTGTACTGTACAGTGATAATGTATTGAAGTGTGTGTGTGTATGTGTAAGCGAACAACACTTGCTGTGGCTCCCTCCAAGAACCCAGAGACACTCTGCAGACTCCTGTCTGTCTCTCCACTCCAGGAGAGCTTTGGTCCAGTAGCCACAGCACTAACCAGCCTGGCTTGCACACTACTTCCAGTCTAAACCCAGACTGAAATCCAGAGCCCCCTGCTCTGCTCTCACACCCTGCAGAACACACACTGAGTCTCCTAAATCAGACTGGACATACCCACAGGTGGAGGTCTGTGATTATCCAGACCTGCACAGCACACAGGCATTATTAAAGGGAACCTGACCCTTAAATGCAGAAACAAGCCTTTGTGGAACTACAAGTCCCATAGCAACCTATTCAGTTTAATATTGCAGCAACCTTCTCCACTGCGACATATAGCGACCATTTACCACATTGGTGGTCGCTACCTCACATATCCCCCCCTCTGTTCAAACTTGTAGAGTTGAACACTCTATACCCCACAGGGGCCTCGAGACGGGGCATCAGGGTCACCTTGCCCTACCAGTTGAGAGGGCCCACTTTGACAACCTTGAGCTCCAGTTCGAGACATACCGTCTGTCACCAAACCCTTCACAGGAAACCCACTTCTCAGACACTGTCCCTGGTCAGACCTATCTCTCCATGACAGTCTCAAACGGTCAGTGTGGTAGTGAGACACTCTCTTAGTCGTAACTACTGTGCGGCTCGACCCTGCGCTATTCAATCCACTAGAGGGGCTACTGTTTGGGTACATCAGCCCTGAGGTTCTGCCGTAACTAGATCCTATGCATTCTCTGTGTCCAGATCGATATTGGGCTCTTCTTCTAGGACATCTTCGTCCATTGCTCTGATTGTTCACTTTCTCAATGCCATCTTTGGTTAGAGACATGTCCCAAGCGCCATTCTTTCCTTCGGACATTGTCTTAGAGTCTTCAGAGTCTGTTCTACAGCCCGATGTATAATTAGGTCTTCTATAACCTTGGCTTCTTTTACTACTTTACTTTCCTTTTACTCCTTTTACTACTACTTTTACATGCTTCCTTTGCCATCTGAAGCAACACAGTCACCAGGTGGACCGCACTTCTTTGGGCCCTGGCCCGAAGCGGTCGCGACCTCACACTAACTTGACAAAGTTTCTCTGCAATCTTCTGTCTTTCAAGATTCAATTGCTTTAGTTCTTCCAGGTATCCCAGTCTGTATTCTAGGAGAACTCGTATATTTTCAAACACACTCCTTTGTTCCCACAATGACACAGGGAACCATACTGACTTCGCAGAGTATCCTGGCTTCATTATGAATATTAATTCTTACTCTCGTCACACCGGACGTATCAACCATCTCCTGCATGACTCTTCCATTTCTTCCAATCAGCTTATTGACCAGTTTTCTGGGCACTTGTGTGACCTCCTCCACAAACACCAACAACCTTCGAGCTGTCTTGACTGCTTCTGCAGTTTTCCCATAGATTCAGAATGTTCCACTATTTTCTTCCACTTCAATAGCTGTAATACCTGGAACCTTCCTGGCTTGCTGAATGTTACTTCTCAGCGGTCTTATTGCAAGCCCAATTAATGGTTTCTTAACCACCACTTCCTGAAACGCTGCGGTGAGCTGCTTCATATGCTCCAATTGTTTGGTGTCTTCTGCCATCCTTCTAGAGATGAGCCACTTTATGCGAAGACACTGTAGGTGCATGTCACTCAGGATAGCCACCCGCTTCTTTGTGACATCACTTACAGAGCACACCACCAACCGACAAGACTCTGGGGCAAAGTACACTTTACAGGCTCCTACTGCCTTCTGAAATCTCTCATGCACCTTCTCACTGGCACAGGCTTCTTTTAAGTCTTTTGGCACATCTATCAGATAATTGAAGACTGGTCTGCTTCCTTTACTATCAAGGACACTAGACTGTTCCTGAGGTCTCTTGCCTCCTTCTATATTCTTCACCAAAGGCTTCACCTTTTGAGTTACACCCTCCTCGGGCTCAGCCCCAGCCTCAGAGCCTTTGGGTTTCAGGCTCTTAGCTGAGTCAATCTTCTAGTCTGCGGTCTTGGTCTTACCCACCAAGTCAGTCAGGCTCTCAGCTTCTGATGAGACCTCACGTCCAGACCTCACCTCTTCTTCAGAGGCTCTTTCCACTTTTACAGCACCAGCTGTGTCTTGGGACTTCACTGCATTCCCTCCAACTTCCTCTTGGGTCTCTGCAGTGTCACCCTCTGCCCTCGCTTGGGAGTTCACAACATCGCCTTCTACCAGGGTGTCACACCCTTCACCACAGTACTCTCTTCCTCTTAGAGCTTTGGGGCTGTATTCACTGTTATCCACCCTAGCACTAGATAGTTCACCGGTCTGCTCACTATGACCTTTGTGGATTTTTCTTCCACCAACACTCTCTAGGATGTCATTTCCAGGATTTGATATCCTATAGTGCTTACACTCAACAGACCATCAGCATCACACTGGGAAGTCATAGGGGACACCACCAGTACTTCCTTGGTCGGCTCCTTTTCTGTGTTTTCACCCTGCTGATTTCTGTTGTTACAATGTGTCAGTTCCAGCTCAGACTCATCTTTCTTTGGCATGATTTTGCTGTCCGACTCTACATTAGCGGTTGCTATTGGCAACGTGCCTTTCTCAACCTTCTGTACACACTCAGATTCTGGAAGGGAATCCACACTTTAGGCAGAAATACACGACACTGTCTCTATCTGGACCATATTGTCAGAGGTTGTAGCTTGCTCCGCCCCTCTGCGCCTCTGGCGACGGGAGGTTTTCCCCTCTTTGCTCATCAGTACGTCACTGTACTCATTTGTCACTTTAGTAAAGTCAGTGTCTTTACTGGAGTCATCGTCAGTCCCCCTGGCGTCCTGGACTAACAAGCCCCCACTTAACCAAGTGTTGAACCCACTGTCTGGAGCTCTCCCGTTTTTAACAGTCGCACTATCCTTTGTTACTGTAAATGTCATATCCCTAAGGGGGGCACGTCCATCTCTTTCTTTGGTCACCCCTAACTTAGTACTGTCACCTCTAGTAGGTATGGTCTTCCTCTTATTACATAATATCATACTACTAGGAACACTTTCAGCCTCCCGCTGTGATAGGGCTTCCTTTGAGCCTTTCCGGCTTTTACACAAGCAGCTGGCCATTTCCGCCATCGACCACAAGTCGTCAGAAAAATTAAATTCCCGGCCTATTATAATGGGATGCGGTAAGTCAGGCACTACCCCAACATTAACGGGTCCTAACACCCCATCCGTCTCAACCACTCGGGACCGTGGATACTCTCCAATGTTCCCATGTCTTCAGCTGGCTTCCATCCTTCCAAGAATCGGGTTAGTTATCGAGTGTGGCCCTCACCAGGGACACCAAGCTCACCGAGTCTACCAGCCCAGTCACACATTTGCCATCAACTTCCACAGAATACAGACGTGACTTCTCGTCAGCCGGGCAGTCTGTACCGCAGACCGGACACGCATAGCATGAACACCATTGTCCTTGGCTACTGTCCATTGGTGCCACTACACCTTCGGATTTGGGATGCTCCGCCCCTTTTTTGTGCCACCATCGTTCTCTGGGACCCCGCCCCCTTTTGGGTAACCACCCCTTTCTGGGACTCCGCCCCCTTTTGGGGGTTTCTGTGGCTTCCTTGCAGTGTCTTTAGACCCCAGTTCACACAGTTCCCCTTTATCTCGCTGGGCACCCTGTGTTCGTACTGGCCCCAGAAGGGAGTTCATCAACTGGTCCACTGCTGCCACATCGGTGCGCACTGACTGCTCCTGCTGTCCATGCACAAGGAACTGGTACAGCTCCTCCATAGCGTCCATTTGTGCACCCTCCATGCTGAAACAAGAAAACAAACAGGAGGGGCGCTCCAATGGGTAATACCCGGTGGTCTAAAGAGGGGGGAGGGGGTTAGAGAACCACTAACCTTTCCAGGTTGTACCGCCCGTACAACCAGGATCTCCAGCCTGTGGTGTATCACTGCTCACCAAACAGGGCCCCGCAATTCCGGGTTGGCCTGGAACCTCCAGTCACTGGTCTCTCGCCACTGCAGCACGGAACCCTGCAGACCCGCTGATTCACCGCCAGCAGCTGGAGTACGCTGTCCCTGTTCGTGGACCCGCCGATCCACCGCCAGCTGCTTGAGTGCGCCGACACTATTTTCGTGGACCCGCCGATCCACTGCAAACAGCTTCGAAAATTTTCATGGACTCGCCGATCCACAGGCAACACTTCCTTGCAGTGTGTAGACAGCAGAGAAAAAAAAAAACCTTCGTGGACCTGGCTAATCCACAGGAACAACACCTCAGCAGTTGCTAGATGAGCTGCCTGGATTGCTGCCCGCAGTCTAGCACCATATGTAAGGTTGCACCCCGCAACCTGGGGGGTTCCACTCGCTTACAGCGGTGTGAGGTAGCTTCAGCAACACATGTACACAGTCTCTTTTATAAAAAATTTTCAGCCGTTTATTAAAAACTTGTCATAAACGGCAAACATTAAACATAACAGGCCTCTCCTGGCTTAAGGCAAAAACATAGCACAATCACATACCGTTGGCTTCCAGTCCAATACAGTCTCTATTGGAAGTGTGGCGCCTGTACACACTGGCTCGTGCCAGCCAGCGAACAACACTTGCTGTGGCTCCCTCCAAGAACCCAGAGACACTCTGCAGACTCCTGTCTGTCTCTCCACTCCAGGAGAGCTTTGGTCCAGTAGCCACAGCACTAACCAGCCTGGCTTGCACACTACTTCCAGTCTAAACCCAGACTGAAATCCAGAGCCCCCTGCTCTGCTCTCACGCCCTGCAGAACACACACACTAAGTCTCCTAAATCAGACTGGACACACCCACAGGTGGAGGTCTGTGATTATCCAGACCTGCACAGCACACAGGCATTATTAAAGGGAACCTGACCCTTAAATGCAGAAACAAGCCTTTGTGGAACTATAAGTCCCATAGCAACCTGTTCAGTTTAATATCGCAGCGATCTTCTCCACTGCGACATATAGCGACCATTTACCACATTGGTGGTCGCTACCTCACAATATATATATATGCGCCCTATCTTTCAAACTATAAAATCAAGTAATCTAATCGATACACGGCGTGGCGAGAAAAAAAAAATCCAAAATGAAGTTTTTGTGTTGCTGCAACATTAGATAAAAATGCAATAATAGGCCATCAAAACGTCGGATCTACGCAGAAATTCTATAATTAAAAACGTCAGCTTAAGACGCAAGAAGTAAGCCATCACTGAGCCCTAGATCCCAAAATATGAGAATGCTACAGGTCATGGAATATGGCGGTAAAAGCACTATTCTTTTTTTGGACAAACTTCAATTTTTTTTCCACGCCTTAGATAAAAGTCAAAGTATACATGTTTGGTATCTATGAACTCATACTGACGTGAGGCATCATACTGACAGCTTTACCATATAGTGAATACGGTGAATAAAAACCTCAAGAACAGTCGTGCAATTGCACTTTTTTTGCAGTTTCACCACACTTGGAAATTTCTCCACATTTTCCAGTACACTTTATGGTAAATATCATGGTTTCATTCAAAAGTACAACTAGTCCCACAAAAAAACAAGCTTTCATATGGCAATATTTTTTTTTTTTTTCAAATTTGTTTATTAAGTATCAGAAATCAACCAGGTACAAATAAGGACATATAGAGTGCTTACATGTGAAACTGTAAAAGGATTCCGTACGGAGATACACATATTCCAGGTACCTGGGGTGCATATCACCTTAATGAGACACAAAGAACAAAAGAAGAAAACATAGAACACATAACAATATCACAGTGACCGTTTGTGCTATAGGCACCAACCAAGGAACATTCAACATTAATACCAGACCATAATATATTTTCTACAATAAAAGAGCGAATGGGCAATTCAGACAGTTATTACACTTAGACGGGTAATGTCAGAGGAAAGGCATTCCACATCTCCCATACCTTATTATATTTTTCAGGGCAACCTCTATTTTGATATACTGTCCGTTCATAGTGGAGCACTGCATTTACTAGCTCCACCCATGCACGCACCGTCGGGAGGGGGAACAGCCCATCCATCGCAGGGCAATGCATTTCCTGGCCATAAGTAGGGATTACTGAAGAAATATTTTGTGGTGATGAGACCAGGTTCCTTCGTCCAAGAATCCAAACAGCCAGAGTAGTGGATTAAGAGGTATAGGGAAGGAGGCCAGGGAGGACAGAAGCAATACCACCTCATGCCAAAAGGCAGCGATTACCGGGTAGCCCTAGACCATATGGACGAAGTGTGCGTCCTGTCCATGACACTGACTTCTCTCGGCGTCGCATCTTAAACAACCTCAATGGGGTAAGATAACCTGGTGTACTATATAGATTTGGATCATTTTATTATTAATTGATGGGGGATCTTAGTAGGCGATTCCAAGACTTCCACCCAGTCATCCTCCTGCATATTCGGAACCAGCAGCCCCCACTTTTCTTTAACTGCCAAAGGTTGGAACTCATTCATCACGGACAGTAGGTATGTATATAAAGATGACATCAATCCTTACGGGCCCTGGGATCAAAATATCCCTATCAAGAGAAAAGAGGAGATGAAAATGATCCCAGGAGTCCCCTTCATGTGGTGCTGGATCGCCGTTCTAAGCTGCAAGTACCTGAAAAAATGACACCTACTAACAAGGATAAATTTTGCTCATACATCTCACCAACATAGAAAACACTGTGTGCACCCCAGAATGTGGAAGACAGGTGATCCGATAGCATGGGGAAATACATATTTTGCCATAGGGGCATTTCAGCTATAACATCAAAAGAATGTAAGTCCTTCTACGCCTGCCTCTACACCAGCCGCGCCGCCCTATGAAGGGGCAGCAACTTCCGCAATCCTGATCCCCCCCCCCCCCACCCACCCATCTCAAGAAGACCAAGTAAACCATTCGTCCCTGCCACATGAGCCAAATGACTCTCAGAATAAAGCAAGACAGAGCCGGGTATCCAGAAGCATATCGCTTTCAACCGGCCCGATAAATAATAATAAAAGAAATCTGGCACTGCTGTCCCTCCCAATTGTTTGGACCTATGGAGGGTAGTTAGTTTTAGCTTTGGTCTTGCATTGCCCCATACAAACCCAGTTATTAGCGTAATTAAGGATGAAAAGAATGACTTTGGGACTAACGCTGCACTATGTTGGAGAAAATAATTACATTTGGGGAGCAATATCATCTTTATAAAATTAATACGCCCCGGGACTGATAACGGTAGTTTACCCCATAACAGGAATTTACGTTTAGCCAATTCTAGAAAGGGGAATATATTAGATGAGAGGTCGCATTTGCTATCTTTAGTATAATGATACCTAAATATTTAAAGTTGGAGACTAATCGCAGAGGAGATAAAGCCTCTAAATGGGGCGTTGGACCGTTAGAGAGGTACTTCATATTAGATTTATCCCAATTGATGCCCAATCCGGAATACTTTGTAAAATCATCTATAATCTCAACAACCCGAGGCAGTGACCGCTCCACATCATCGATAAATATAATCATATCGTCTGCATACAGGCCGATTATATCCACCCCATCAGCAATTTAGATAGCCTTAATCAGCCTGTCAGAACGTATCTTAATTGCTAAAGCCTCAATGGCCAGGGCATAGAGTGCTGGGGACAAGGGACACCCCTGACGAGTCCCCCTTTCTAGTAAGAAAGGTTCAGATGAGATCCCGTTGACCACCGTTTTGGCCTTACAGGACCGATTATAACATATGGATCCAGGCGCAGAATCAGGGACCAAAACCGAAGTTCTGGAGGCAGACCATCAGGATGTTCCACTCCATGGAGTCGAGTGCCTTGGCCGCGTCCAGCAAGGCCAAGGCCCATTCATTGTCCCCCACCGTAGTACTATAATGGATAACCAGCTAAACTCTTCTGATATTAATGGACGTATTGTTCCCTTGCATAAAGCCCGTTTCATCTGGGTAATAACATCTAAAATTAGTTCAGCTTAGTTGCTAATATTTTAGTAAAGATTTTGTAGTCCACATTGACTAAGGAGATGGGACGATATGATCCACATTCCAGGGGTTCCTTCCCCCTCCTTTACAAGTATTATTATGTTAGCTTCATAAAAGGAGTCTGGAACGGAAGCTCCTCGGGTGGTCTGCACAAGAACCTCTAGCATGGTTGGTAATAAAAGCTCCTGATACCTCCCATATAATTCTATAGGGAAACTATCCGGCCCCAGGGCCTTACCCACAGCTAAGTCCGCAATTACAGATTTAAGTTCATCTAAAGTAATGTCAGCATCTAAAAAGGATTGTTGAGCAGCGGTCAGCCTCGGGAAGTTCAGGTCGGCTAGATACGCCAGACAGTCGTCTACCGACACCCCACTCCTAGACTTATACGGGAGCTATAAAAATCCCTAAAGTATTGAAGGATATCCGCCGGGGAGGTGACTATGCTAGTATAGTATTAGAGGATCTATGTTGTCTGACCATAAAGTCCAGGAGCGTACTGGACTGATTCCCCAATTCAAACTATGACTGCCGCGTAAAATTTAATTGGCACTTAGATTTTGTGTCTAAATGTTGCACGTGGTGCCTATGCGAGGGCAACCTGTTTTCATTAGAGGGGTTAGATATGTATACCCTTTCTGCCTTCTTTACCCTTTGTTCAGCCACATCATCCTCTTGTGAGGTGGTTCTCTTCATATAGGAGATCGCTGATGTTAGGCAGCCATGTAAATAGGCCTTAAGAGTGTCCCAAAAGGTAATGGCGTGTCGAGACCCCGTATGCGCATTTATAAAGCATTGTAATTGCTCAGGGATCCTATCATTAGTCCCAATTAGTTTTAGCCAAAAGGTATTTAACTTCCACTGAGGTCTCGGCGTCGATCTGCTGAATCTAAGTGACTGTATTACAGGACAATGGTCCGAGATATCTCTATTGCCGTGTTCAATATTCTCTACCCACATGGCCAGACCACTGGATCCAAATATATAATCCAACCGAGAGTGTACGTTTAGTGGAAGAGTAGCAGGTATATTCCCACGTGATCGGATGACGTAGCCTTCAAAGGTCCAAACAACTATTTGCGTTCATATAGACTGGGAGTGCTGTGGGGGGCAAGGGTACCACGTTGGAGATACTCTCAGAATGGAATCTATCTAAACCTTCATATGGCAATAATGACTGGGGGGAAAAAAACAGTTATGGCTGTTGGAAGAAGGGGAGGAAAAAATGGAGAATTGCTGGGGAGTGAAGGGGTTAATGTTTGGATGTACACCTTTTGGAATAATTAATTGCAATCGATCGCTTCCTACAACCATCAAAAAGCTTCTTAGACCTGTCAACTTTTGCCAACTGCTCCAGGTCTCTCATATTTATAGGGTGCCCCCTACCAACGGCAATTTTAATAACTCTCCACAGGTGTTCAATGGGATTTATATCCTCACTCTTTGGCCACTGCAGAACGCTTCAAGCTTTGTTTTCATCCTTTTTTGGGTGGATCTTGAAGTATGTTTGGGGTCATTGTTCTGCTGGATGACCCATGACCTAGGATGGTAACCCAGCTTTTGACACTGGACATTACATTGCAACTAAAAATCCTTTGGTAATCTTCAGATTTCTTGATGTCTTGCGCCCAGTGTCAGAGGCAGCAAAACATCTTTCAACCTCCACCATATTTGACTGTAGGTATTGTGCACTTTTCTTTGTAGACCCAAGTCCATTTTCAGTAAATGGTAGAATGATGTGCTTTACCAAAAATCTCTATCTTGGTCTCATCTATCCTCAAGACGCTTTTCCAGAAGGATTGTGGCTTACTTAGATGCATTTTTGAAAACTGCAGTCTAGCTTTTTTATGTATGTCAACAGTTGAGTCCTCCTTGGTCTCCTGCCACAGCATTCAAATGATAGTTTGCACTGACACTGATGCACCCTGAGCCTATAGGACACTTAGAATTTCTTTTGGAAGTTGATTGGTTCTGCTTATCTACCATTCGGGCTGTCCTGCGTTGCAACCTTTCATCAGTTTTTCTCTACTGTCCACATCCAGGGAGATTAGCCATGCCATGGGATGTAAACTTCCTGATTATATTGTGCCTTGAGATTGTTGATTTATTATTCAACAACTTTGGCTTTCAAGTCCAAAGGCCCTGTGCGCACGCTGCGTTTTTTGCCGCGGATTTGCTGCGGTTTTGTTGCATGAATTCCTGCAGATAATTTTCATAACCTTTCTGCAATCATTCCCCAGCAAACCTATGGTAAAAATAAATGGTATGCGCACACTTTGTTTTTTTTCCCCTACAGGTTTTGCTGCAAAATATCTGCAGCAAAAAGAATGAGCATGTCCCTTCTTTTCTGCAGGTACCTGCGGTTTTTGCCATAGATAACGGTAAAAAAACGCAGGGACTAACCAGCGGAAAAAACGCGGCAAAAATGCAGGTGCGGTTTTCTGCCAGAGGGTGCGGATTTTTCTTAAGAAATTCCATTTTCTAGTGCGCACAGGGCCTAAGACACTTCTCTTCTCCTTTCTGTTCTCCATGAGGCACACACAGACACGCAACACAAATAATGAGTCAACTTCTCTCCTTTTTTTATCTGGTTTCAGGGGTGATTTTCATATTGCCCCCATCTGTTAGTTGGCGTAGGTGAGTTTAAATGAGCATCACATGATTGAAGTAAAGTTGTTTACTCAAAATTTTGGAAAGATGCCAGCAATTGTGTCCAGCCTATTTTAGGGGTTTTCTGTGAAATTATTTTCAATTTTCCATGTTTTTTGTGTGTTCCAATATACACAAACGAAAAATGCATGTGTACGACAAAATATGTGTGATTGCAATAATTTGCTGGGAGAAATCTTCATTTTCTGGAACAATTTTAAGGGTGCCAGCACTTTTGACCATGACTGTAAGTAAAGAGATCCTGTTCTTCATTGTAGTTTGTACAGGCTTAGTCTCTGTGTGTTTGTGCGTATGTGTATCTCTAACAGGAGCGATTTTTATTTTCATATACATATATAGGAAACACCAGAAGATGCTCCATCGGCATCAGGACATGGAACATCTGGAAGAGTCAGAGCAAGATCCGCCACTTCAGTTCCCAGTTACGTACCAATAATTGTGTTATCTGCAGTTGACTAAAACCCTCCATACGCTTTTTAGATTAATGTCCACCAAACCCTCTGATATCACTGGGTTCAGCTGACTGGTGCCTTATGGGGGCGCTGTATAGATGATGTCGTGAGTGATACATTTCCAGCATGTCCAATCTTGGACTGCCAAAGCTTGTGCTCACCCTAAGATGATCTGCAGAGATGTCGTGTAGTTTCTTTAAGGGTATGTGCACATTTAGGATCCGCAGCAAATACAAATCTGGTATGAAGACGCTGCTAAAATATGTGAATTTTTGCATATATTTTTATTACATTTTTTTCACATTTAGAAAAATGCTGTAACAATGCTGAAAGGATTGACATGCATGCTGTAGAAATAAAACTGCTCCAAATTAGTAAGGAAAAATTACGCAACATGTGCATGAGACTTCTGGAATCCCATTCACTTTACTGAGACAATAAAATGCTGCGTTTTGCACAGCTTAAACGTTACATGTGAACATAGCCTAATGAAGAAAACAGACAGCCGAGGTGGCTGCTGCCCGAATGATTGCTCTAGGTGCATGGGGGAGCCTAATTTACATCCCTAACCCAATTGTGTTCATCAGATGTTATAAAGACCGGTCTAGGCTGACCCCTTGCTTTAATTTCTCATAAATGTACCCCTGACATTAACCCTTCTCATGTCTACTGCTTGTAATGACCTCCTTACTTTGTTTCAGTGCAGCTTTTTCTTGATTCATTGTTTTAGTTCCTGTAATAGTTATGGAAATAATACGGCTTTTTTTTTTTTTTTTGTAGAGTTGCGGACAAGAAGACGTCCTTCAGTAAAGCCAAGCCCTCCAAAATTGATAATTAAATGTCTCAGCGACAGTGATGACTCCTCAGCAATGGAAGAGCCGGACATTGACGGCTCCAGTATTCATACAGAGAGACGGTAATGTTTCCTTCATGTACAATTTCATTTTTATTGTATTGTTAATGTTAACCCTAGAACGCATACCTGGGGCCTCGCAGGCCTGCTAGTTACTGGTTTTCTGCAAGATTATTGTTAACTTAATGTTCTGAAATATTCACATCTCAAATAAACTTTGAAAAGTATTTCTTTCTTCAGCGCTCTATTGGGAGACCCAGACGATTGGGGTGTAGCTACTGCCCTCCGGAGGCCACACAAAGCACTACACTAAAAAGTGCAAGGCCCCTCCCCTTCTGGCTATACCCCCCCGTGGTATCACGGGTTCTCCAGTTTTCAAGCTTTGTGCGAAGGAGGTCAGACATCCACGCATGGCTCCACAGATTTTAGTCAGCAGTAGCTGCTGACTATTTCGGATGGAAGAAAAGAGGGCCCATATAGGGCCCCCAGCATGCTCCCTTCTCACCCGTGGATGGTGTTGTAAGGTTGAGGTACCTATTGCTGGTACAGGGGCTAGAGCCCCACATGCTGTTTTCCTTCCACATCCCCTTGTAGGGCTCTGTGGAAGTGGGATCCTGCCGGCCTCTAAGCTCTGACGCCGGGCTCCATCCACAGACCCATAGCACCTGATGGATACGGAGCAGGAGTACAATCAGGGACAAGGCCCTGCATCATACAGGTACTCTGTGTCCCCGGCAGGCACAGACACACTCCGGGCTGGCTGGGTGTTGTAGTGCGCCGGGGACCGTAACGATTGAGTTGGTGTTCCTGCAGTTTACTGGGGGACTTTTGTGTTGTGGGAACGCAGCGCCGACCCCCACTGGACCGGCGGCGCTGCTGTGACTTGTAGTGCGCCGGGGACACGCCGACCGCGCTTTTACGGCGGCGGCGTTTATAAATCCAGTCCCCGGCTTTTGCGGCCTAGCTCCGCTTCGTTCCCGCCCCCACCCTGTCAATCAGGGTAGGGGAGAGACGCTGTTTCGCAGCAGCGACGAGGGCTGGAGCCTGATTTACATGCTCCAGCCCTCTCACTAGGCACAGAGGGAAGCAGGCTTCCCGCTCTTAGTCAGGAACGCCCAGGGCCCGCCCCCCCTCCTCTCCCAGGACGCCGGCAGCCATTACATGCAGTCTGGCTAGAGGAAGGACGCAAGGCTCTGGGAGACCTGGACTAGGGGGCTTTTGGAGACCACACACCCGCTCTTAAGCGGGCGGTAAGCGGCATTTCAGCTGGCCCCTCTAGTGCCTCAGTGTGCATTGGTGTACTGTGTCACCAGATATATATATTTATTTATTTCTTGCACTGTGAGGTCGCTTCCTGGCTGGATACCCCAGATCGCTCTGAGGAGGCAGCAACATGTCATCCACAAAACGCAAGGCTGCCAAGGCTAGGGCTGTGTACACTGCGTGTGCTGCATGTGGGGCTGCTCTACCAGCAGGTTCCAAAGACCCCCATTGTGTGCAATGCTCAGATCCGGTGCTGCTTCGCCAGCCGGAGTCCGGAGGGGTAGTGACCCAGGCTGAGACGCTTGTAAGTCCTGCCCCGGTGTCAGGGACAGACTTTGCAGTTTTTGCTGATGGAATGTCTGTGACTATGGCAAAAATCCTTGAAACTTTGCAATCCATGACTGGGGCTCAGTCTATGGACACGGCGAGGTCTCTGTCCTCTAATCCCCCTCAGTTGGAATTAATCCAGACTGCAAGGGGGTCCCCGGCTTCCCAGGCTGAGTATTATGACTCAGATGATAGCCCTAGCCACCCTAAGCGAGCTCGCTGGGAAAGACCCTCAACGTCATCACACTGCTCAGGGTCTCAGCGCAATCAGTCGCCCTGTGATGCGTCTGAAGAGAGTGATCAGGAGTCTTATCCTGGAACCCCTCTCAATCTGGATACCCCGGATGGGGACGCCATGGTAAACGAGCTTATCTCAGCCATCAATAGACTGTTGGATATTTCTCCCCCAGCTCCTTCTGCAGAGGAGGCAGCTGCAGAGCAGGAGAAGTTTCGTTTCCTCTATCCCAAGCGTAAATTGAGTGCTTTCTTGGATCACTCTGACTTCAGAGAGTCAATCCAGAAACACGACGCTCATCCAGAAAGGCGTTTCTCTAAACGTTCTAAGGATACACGTTTTCCTTTCCCCCCTGATGTGGTCAAGCGCTGGACCCAGTGTCCAAAAGTAGACCCCCCGATTTCCAAACTTGCAGCTAGATCCATAGTTGCAGTGGAGGATGGCGTTTCACTTAAGGATGCCAATGACAGACAGATGGACCTTTGGTTAAAATCTGTCTATGAAGCTATCGGCGCGTCGTTTGCTCCAGCATTCGCAGCCGTATGGGCACTCCAAGCTATTTCAGCTGGTTTAGCAAAAGTGGATGCTATCATACATCCAGCGGTGCCGCAAGTGGCGTCCCTTACCTCGCAGATGTCTGCGTTTGCGTCTTACGCTATCAATGCGGTCCTAGAATCTACCAGCCGCACCTCAATGGCGTCCGCCAATTCGGTAGTTTTGCGCAGAGCCTTGTGGTTAAAGGACTGGAAAGCAGATGCTGGTTCCAAAAAATGTTTAACCAGCTTGCCTTTATCTAGAGATAGACTGTTTGGCGAGCCATTGGCTGACATCATTAAACAGTCCAAGGGTAAAGACTCTTCCTTACCCCAGCCCAGATCAAGCAAACCTCAGCAGAAAAAATGGCAGCAGAGGTTTCAGTCCTTTCGAGGTTCGGGCAAGACACAATTCTCCTCGTCCAAAGGGACTCAGAGGACGCAAAGAGTCTCAGATTCCTGGCGGGCTCACGCACGCCCCAAGAAAGCAAATGGAGGAACCGCTTCCAAAGCGGCTACCTCATGACTTCCAGCCCCCCTCCTCCGCATCTCCGGTCGGGGGCAGGCTCTCCCGCTTTTCCGACATTTGGATGTCACAGGTCAAAGACCGGTGGGTGACAGACATTTTGTCTCGCGGGTACAGAATCGAGTTCAGTTCTCGTCCTCCAGCTCGGTTCTTCAGAACCTCCCCACATCCAGACCGAGCAGATGCCCTGCTGCAGGCGGTGGACTCCCTAAGAGCGGAAGGAGTAGTGGTTCCTGTACCGCCTCAGGAACAAGGGCGAGGGTTTTACTCCAATCTCTTTGTGGTTCCAAAAAAGGACGGCTCGTTCCGTCCTGTTCTGGATCTAAAGCTGCTCAACAAACATGTGCACGCCAGACGGTTCCGGATGGAAACCCTCCGCTCTGTCGTTGCCTCAATGTCTCAAGGAGACTTCCTTGCCTCAATAGACATCAAAGATGCTTATCTCCACGTGCCAATTGCTACAGAACATCAACGTTTTCTACGTTTTGTGATAGGAAACGACCATCTTCAGTTCGTAGCTCTGCCATTCGGTCTGGCGACAGCCCCCCGGGTCTTCACCAAGGTCATGGCGGCGGTGGTAGCAGTCTTGCACTCTCAGGGACACTCGGTGATCCCTTACCTAGACGATCTACTTGTCAAGGCACCCTCTCAAGAGGCATGCCAACTCAGTCTACATGCTACGCTGGAGACTCTACAGACGTTCGGATGGATCATCAACTTTCCAAAGTCGAATCTGTCACCGTCACAGTCGCTAACGTATCTTGGCATGGAGTTTCATACTCGAGCAGCGAGAGTGAAGCTTCCGCTGAACAAGCAGCGGTCCCTACAGACAGGGGTGCAATCCCTCCTTCAAGGCCAGTCGCACCCCTTACGGCGCCTCATGCACTTCCTCGGGAAGATGGTGGCAGCCATGGAAGCAGTTCCCTTTGCGCAGTTTCATCTGCGCCCACTTCAATGGGACATTCTCCGCCAATGGGACGGGAAGTCAACGTCCCTGGACAGGAAAGTCTCTCTTTCCCAGACGGCCAAGGACTCTCTACAATGGTGGCTCCTTCCCACCTCATTGTCTCAGGGAAGATCCTTCCTGCCCCCATCCTGGGCAGTGGTCACGACAGATGCGAGTCTGTCAGGGTGGGGAGCAGTGTTTCTCCACCACAGGGCCCAGGGGACGTGGACTCCGCAGGAGTCCACCCTTCAGATCAATGTTCTGGAAATCAGGGCAGTGTATCTTGCCCTACTGGCCTTCCAACAGTGGCTGGAAGGAAAGCAGATCCGAATCCAGTCGGACAACTCCACAGCGGTGGCATACATCAACCACCAAGGAGGGACGCGCAGTCGGCAAGCATTCCAAGAAGTCCGGCGCATTCTAATGTGGGTGGAGGACACAGCATCCACCATATCCGCGGTTCACATCCCAGGCGTAGAAAATTGGGAAGCAGACTTCCTCAGTCGCCAGGGCATGGACGCAGGGGAGTGGTCCCTTCACCCGGACGTGTTTCAGGAAATCTGTCGCCGATGGGGAGTGCCGGACGTCGACCTAATGGCGTCCCGGCACAACAACAAGGTCCCGGCATTCATGGCGAGGTCGCGCGATCAAAGAGCTCTGGCGGCAGACGCATTAGTTCAAGATTGGTCGCAGTTCCGGCTCCCATACGTCTTCCCACCTCTGGCACTCTTGCCCAGAGTGTTACGCAAGATCAGATCCGATTGCAGCCGCGTCATACTCGTCGCCCCAGACTGGCCGAGGAGATCGTGGTATCCGGATCTGTGGCATCTCACGGTCGGTCGACCGTGGTCACTGCCAGACCGACCAGACTTACTGTCCCAAGGGCCGTTTTTCCATCAGAATTCTGCGGCCCTGAACCTGACTGTGTGGCCATTGAGTCCTGGATCCTAGCGTCCGCAGGATTATCTCAAGGAGTCGTAGCCACAATGAGACAAGCTAGGAAGTCAACGTCTGCTAAGATCTACCACAGAACGTGGAAGATTTTCTTATCCTGGTGCTCTGCACAGAGAGTATCCCCTTGGCCATTTGCATTGCCCACCTTTCTTTCCTTCCTGCAATCGGGGTTGGAAAAGGGCTTGTCGCTCAGCTCCCTTAAAGGGCAAGTCTCGGCACTATCTGTGTTTTTTCAGAAGCGTCTAGCACGTCTTCCTAAGGTGCGCACGTTCCTACAGGGGGTCTGTCATATTGTGCCCCCGTACAAGCGGCCGTTAGATCCATGGGATCTGAACAGAGTACTAGTTGCTCTGCAAAAGCCGCCCTTCGAGCCTCTAAAGGACGTTTCCTTTTCTCGCCTGTCACAGAAAGTGGCGTTTCTTGTTGCGATCACATCGCTTCGGCGAGTGTCTGAGCTGGCAGCTCTGTCATCCAAGGCTCCCTTCCTGGTGTTCCACCAGGACAAGGTAGTGCTGCGCCCCATTCCGGAGTTTCTCCCTAAGGTCGTATCCTCGTTTCATCTTAATCAGGATATATCCTTGCCTTCCTTTTGTCCTCAGCCGGTTCACCGGTATGAGAAAGACTTACGTTTGCTAGATCTGGTGAGAGCACTCAGAATCTATATTTCTCGCACGGCGCCTATCCGCCGTTCAGATGCACTTTTTGTCCTTGTCGCTGGCCAGCGCAAGGGGTCGCAGGCTTCTAAAGCCACCCTGGCTCGATGGATCAAAGAACCAATTCTGGAAGCCTACCGTTCTGCTGGGCTTCCGGTTCCTTCAGGGCTGAAAGCCCACTCAACCAGAGCTGTGGGTGCGTCCTGGGCTTTGCGACACCAGGCTTCGGCTCAACAGGTGTGCCAGGCAGCTACCTGGTCGAGTCTGCACACTTTCACCAAACATTATCAGGTGCATACCTATGCTTCGGCGGATGCCAGCTTAGGTAGAAGAGTCCTGCAGGCGGCAGTGACATCCCCGTAGGGGAGGGCTGTTTTGCAGCTCTAACATGAGGTATCTCTTTACCCACCCAGGGACAGCTTTTGGACGTCCCAATCGTCTGGGTCTCCCAATAGAGCGCTGAAGAAGAAGGGAATTTTGTTACTTACCGTAAATTCCTTTTCTTCTAGCTCTTATTGGGAGACCCAGCACCCGCCCTGTTGTCCTTCGGGATTTTTTTGTTGTTTGCGGGTACACATGTTGTTCATGTTGAACGGTTTTTCAGTTCTCCGACGTTATTCGGAGTTAATTTGTTTAAACCAGTTATTGGCTTCCTCCTTCTTGCTTTGGCACTAAAACTGGAGAACCCGTGATACCACGGGGGGGTATAGCCAGAAGGGGAGGGGCCTTGCACTTTTTAGTGTAGTGCTTTGTGTGGCCTCCGGAGGGCAGTAGCTATACCCCAATCGTCTGGGTCTCCCAATAAGAGCTAGAAGAAAAGGAATTTACGGTAAGTAACAAAATTCCCTTCATTTGAGTTACTCCATGTTATTTGCAAACAGGCCTAACAGGCCCCAGGTATGTGAAAGTGTAGATTTCTAGGGTCAGCGCAGAAAGAGACTGTTGCTCGCTTAGATAAATAAAACATAAATCCATGGTATATTGTAATTTATCACACCGTGATGTATGTATATATGGTATATCACAAAAGTGAATACACTCCTCACATTTTTGTAAATATTTTATTATATATTTGCATAGAACAACCCTGAAGATACAATGTAAAGTAGTCAGTGTACAGCTTTAGTGATGCGCGGATAACTCGCAGATAACTGGGATGGGCAGGTCTAACCGATTATTTTTTTTTTTTTTTTTTCCTTTTTAACAATCCGGTTCTGGCCCAGGCTGATCCTGGATATCTGGCCGGACGCCGGTCTCCATTTAAGTCTATGGGGATCAGAATTTGGCCCTTAAAAATGGTGGTAGAAAGAATAGGGGAATTGGAGCAAGCGCGTTATACTTACTAGTGTCCGACATGGCTGTAACTGCTTCTGAGGCTGCTCATTGTACTTCCAGGGCCGCTCATTTACCTTCATACATATTCACTGCTTCCCCCGCCCACTGGCAGTCCTGGTGTCTGTGATTGCTTTCAGTCAAACGCGCCCCCTAGTCTGTGTGACCGCACGCCTGACTGCTTTCAGTCACACACCCTGTCTATAATAGCTCTATCGTGGTGTAAAAATGAATAAACTTAAAAACATTGGCGTAGTGTTCCCCCATAATATGATACCCAGCACAGATAAAGTATATGACTACAGGCTGCAGCCCACAGCTGTGCGCTAATCTTGGCTGTGTATTGCAATAAGAGGAACCACATACGTCCTTTTTTATTTTTTAATTATTTAAGTAAATAATTCTTAATCTGTCAGTGAAATGAAATAAACACAAACACCGCAAAAATCCTTTATTTGAAATAAAATGCAAAAACACCCTTATTAACTACCCCAGATCAGACATAATCCACACGATCATTAAGGAATAACGTTTGGAACTCCATTCTATGTCTGAACTGGGTGCAAAAAACCTAAAAAACATCACTATGGGGAGATAAGGTATGCACACCAGTGACTATGGAAGGGGAATACATGGAATAGCAGAAACTGCTGTGTGAATACTGACATGAAAAATTCAATAGCTATTTGTAAGAATGAAATGTGAAAAATGGAACCTGCATTACTGCCATGAATATATGAATAAAGAGAAATTTAGCTACTGAATTGATCAATGCAGAAGAGCCCCAACACTACGCCAAAGTATTTCTCTACGTTGGGGTCCCTAGCTTGTGTGTGTCCTCTCATGCAGTTAAAAAACTTACCGTGTATGGGAAGCTGAGACCCAGGCTATATATGCGTATAATGTGGATTGGCAATAGGTGTGTATGGGGAGGGTTCACAAACGAAAGACTACTAACATTAAGGAATAACGTTTGGAACTCCATTCTATGTCTGAACTGGGTGCAAAAAACCTAAAAAACATCACTATGGGGAGATAAGGTATGCACACCAGTGACTATGGAAGGGGAATACATGGAATAGCAGAAACTGCTGTGTGAATACTGACATGAAAAATTCAATAGCTATTTGTAAGAATGAAATGTGAAAAATGGAACCTGCATTACTGCCATGAATATATGAATAAAGAGAAATTTAGCTACTGAATTGATCAATGCAGAAGAGCCCCAACACTACGCCAAAGTATTTCTCTACGTTGGGGTCCCTAGCTTGTGTGTGTCCTCTCATGCAGTTAAAAAACTTACCGTGTATGGGAAGCTGAGACCCAGGCTATATATGCGTATAATGTGGATTGGCAATAGTTGTGTATGGGGAGGGTTCACAAACGAAAGACTACTAACATTAAGGAATAACGTTTGGAACTCCATTCTATGTCTGAACTGGGTGCAAAAAACCTAAAAAACATCACTATGGGGAGATAAGGTATGCACACCAGTGACTATGGAAGGGGAATACATGGAATAGCAGAAACTGCTGTGTGAATACTGACATGAAAAATTCAATAGCTATTTGTAAGAATGAAATGTGAAAAATGGAACCTGCATTACTGCCATGAATATATGAATAAAGAGAAATTTAGCTACTGAATTGATCAATGCCCTTCCATAGTCACTGGTGTGCATACCTTATCTCCCCATAGTGATGTTTTTTAGGTTTTTTGCACCCAGTTCAGACATAGAATGGAGTTCCAAACGTTATTCCTTAATGTTAGTAGTCTTTCGTTTGTGAACCCTCCCCATACACACCTATTGCCAATCCACATTATACGCATATATAGCCTGGGTCTCAGCTTCCCATACACGGTAAGTTTTTTAACTGCATGAGAGGACACACAAGCTAGGGACCCCAACGTAGAGAAATACTTTGGCGTAGTGTTGGGGCTCTTCTGCATTGATCAATTCAGTAGCTAAATTTCTCTTTATTCATATATTCATGGCAATAATGCAGGTTCCATTTTTCACATTTCATTCTTACAAATAGCTATTGAATTTTTCATGTCAGTATTCACACAGCAGTTTCTGCTATTCCATGTATTCCCCTTCCATAGTCACTGGTGTGCATACCTTATCTCCCCATAATCCACACGATGGCCCACGACAATTCCAGTTCTTCTACATTACTGAAGGCACAGCGCGCCATAGAACATGACCACTCGCTGTGAACTTCAGGCAGAGACTGAGACTCAGCAATGAGCAGTGACGTCACTCAGGTTTTTTGCGGTCACAGCCGGAGGTTCCCACGGTCCTCCACTTGTAACCTGTAACCACCAGTAACCTGACCTCAAAAACAACCCCTATATCAAATATTTTAATTAAAAGCCATTTTACAAATAAGAATATATCTGTGAAAGTAATAACCCCGGCTGTTTTCTATGCCAGCTTTGTAAAGCATGTTCAATTCTAACAACTCCTAGATAGATTTGGCAAAAACATCCCATACAGGAGGACATTAGTCATCGACAGGAGTGCTTTACTGTTTGGTGGGTCTGTGTGGTCTTAAATATATAGGCAAGACCATCACAAGCCTTAAAGCAAGAATAGGGGAGCATATTAGATCTATCATAAATTATGAGAAAAATGAGCACTCTTATAAAGATGAGCTAAAACTGGTTAATCATACATACCCCCATCGCTGAACATTTTAAACTAAAACACAATCTAGACTGGACCAAACTAAAAGGATGGGCAATTTGCCAAGTCAAAACTGGAATTCAAGAGGGAGATCTGAATATTGTGCTCCTTAAACGAGAAAGCAGCTGGATATGTAAAATGAATTGTTAACCCAAGAAGACTTAAGAAAAACTACAATTTTGGCTGTTCTTAAGAAAAATTTAAAGCACAAAATATGATTTACCTGAATTCCCTTTCTCTATCCGATCCGCATCAATGACCACTAATATATGAAACAATACTAGATAGAAAGACATTTGTCATCTTTATTTGAGATACTGTAAAATGGTTAATTTCTCTTTATTCTACCTGTATAAAAATTAAAAAAGCTCTATTACTGAGACTGCACCACAATCTTATGACTTAATAAAACATTATATGATATATTAATATTTTAAGAATACTTTGTACTCAAGTGACATTTTGTGGAGCCAATCCTTAATTACTGATCTATATGAAGTCAAATAATTAAACATCAATGGTTTTACTTCACACTATACTGATATTGATGCAGTCAGGAATGTCAATAGTTAATCTGTACCCTGCTATGATTGGCAGGTTCTTCTGTCATTCTTGACAGATTGTAATGCCTGCCTGGATCAACAGACTCAGATGGGATGTAATGGACAGGCTAGAGGGAAGCCACTCACCAAACAGGACCCCCAGAACCCTGAAACCCTTTAACCCCAATACAGGGATTTGGAATTACACAGGGCCCTGGAGATCACTACCTGTGGAAGGCTGCAGTCCGATGAGAGTAGTCGTCAGGCAGGGTCAAACCAGGAATAGCAGAACAGGGACAGAGTCGGCAGGCAAGGACGGAATCAGAAAACGTAGCAGAGGTCAAATCCGGTTTGGGCAGCGAGGTACAAAAACAGCAGGTGGAAGGGTAGTCAGAAGTCAGCACACAGGAATCACAAAACAGAATAGGGTGGACCAGGAGCCAGGAAATCAGAACTATCTCTGGCAGAGGTCAGCAGACAGGAGGGGAACTAAGAAGAGTGTGGTGTCCTCCCATTGGCTGTAGCTGAACACTGGCAACTTCAGCTGGACGACACACGCCACCTACAGACAACCAGTGGTACTGCAGATCCCAAGATAACCCAGCCCAGTGGATGATCGGAGCCTACGCCCACCGGTGCCGCTGGCATCGACTCCTCTCCCATCACCAGCACCATCCACGGCAGGAACACGGCGTCGCCTGGCGATCGGAGCAGAAGTCGCTGGAGCGGACTCCGGTGGTGACGTAACACAGATAATATAAAAGATCTTGTTTGCTAGTGGCCCTCGCCCCTAGAAGGAGACAGTACACCTGTCGAAACACGCGTTGGGAGGGCTATTTGTCCTGATTATTCTTAGATTGGAGGAGATTGCAGTACAAATAAGTGGTCTTTGATAATTAATGCAGTGGAAAGTATGGGCATGCATATCACAATCTATCAGTGCTTATTCCCTACTACTGGTATGTAGCAGTTAGTAGTATACGATATAATAGCAATGCATCCATACATCTGACCATGGTATAGTACTCTATCAGTGATAGCATTATAACAGAAGCACTGATAGTGGCAATACCCTTTAAGAAAGTTATATAAGTATCATACAACTACTGGTTAGCAATAATTTACATCAGGGCTTAAAATGGGGTATAAGTCCACTCCAATCAATTAGATTACAAACGTTGGGACTATTTTATAAATACAATTTTTATTTTATTATGTAACTAATAAGTTACATTTTATCCACACACCTCATCCCTTCTCCTTTCCCTAATTACTGCTATTCAGTTTGGTGGTGCACACGTGTGTGGAATTTCTATAAGAGGAATATGCTTTTTGGCTACACTGCATTCATATATAGAAGCCCTAAGTGCCAGAACAGCAGAAACCTCCCTCGGGTGGCTTTCTTTTTAAAATTATAACCCACTGGGAATTCATCTATGGATGTGGTGATGATTTTGACTCCCATGGGTGTTATCCAGAAACTAAGCACACATTGGATGCTGTAGAGTGAAAATTGCAAATATGCCATTGTAGTGCCCAGTACATTGTAGTGCCAAGTACATTGTGCACAGCTTGTACCTCTGACGATATACCTCCTTAAAAATTGCAGTTTAGGAACATTGTGGTGCTCAACAGGAAGGGGGCTTTTGGATTTAGGAGCACACATTTTACTGGATTTCCTTTGGATGGAGCCATGTTTCTTTCCAGAGATTTTGTGTTAACAATAATGGAGAAATTCCCTATATTTCAGGTAACAGATGATGGACCTGAGTGGGGACTTGTTTTTTTTTATGGGTTGCGTTGAAGCTTTAATTGGTGTCATTTTGGGGAACATAACATTTTGGATCAGTTCACCTTTATCGTTTGCTCTAAGATGAGCAGTTAAATTGCATAGAAGGAAAAGATATCGGCACATCCAACATAAAATGATTTCTTTCTTTATTGTCACATAGTATTAAAAAAGTCCATCCATATTTAGAAGACCCTGGCGCGTTTCTGACGCAAAAGAGCGTCCTTAATCATAGGCTAACATTTTTAGCTAGCTCTAGACATTTATAGGCAAAGATCAACAATAGAGTTAGAAACAATAAGTAACACATGATTAAAATCACACACTAAAAACAAAAAAGTAGGATTGCACAAAAAGAAGGGGGAAGGGATTGTGATATAAAGCATAAAGCATAAAGTATCTCATATATAAAGTACCATTAATAATATTTCAACAACGACATAGAGCAAGTCTTATTTAATGTCATTGTAATTGCAATGAACTGTGTGACTGAACACATTGGTGAGAGAGAAAAATAGAAAGAATAAAACAAATCATTTTACGTTGGATGTGCTGATATCTTATCCTTCTATTCCAGTTATAATCCACCTGGCGGATTCCATATCGTTGCACTCCGTGGATGTGTGGTGACCTATTCCATTGGGCATGTCAAACTTTCCTCCATCTCGTTTGCAGTTAAATTGCAGTTTCCATTAAATCTCTGAAATACAGGATTCAGATGAAATCCCCGATTGAACCATTCACTATAATAAGGCAGGCAGAGTTACTCTGGCCGCTGTCTATCCTCAGCAATGTCCAACCTTTCAGTGCTGCACAGAACTGGAGTGAACAGTAGTTGCTTCATTATAGTGAATCTTCCATCTGGGTTTTGTTTGAATCATGTTTTTCAGAGATTTAGACGGAAACTCCAGATGGGTGGCTAGGGGTTCAGCTCGGGGGGGGGGGCACACATCTGAGTGGGCGCCTAAGCCAGGTAACCATGATAACTATAGTGGTGCAGACTAATCGTGGGTATAGGGGAACCTCAGCAGATGACAGATATTACCGCTGTATCGTGACTATATAGTGGTAGATATCAGTCTTGCAAGGCATACAAGAGATTACAGTACGGTTATAGATGGTGACTTATGGCTGATGTTATTTCCGGTGGAGTCGTTCACTTTTCCTGTCTTTTCCATCTGGCCCAGACCAACATGACAACTTCTTCCAGCAATGATTATAACAAAGACATATCTGACTCCACACATTTCCAGCACCATCCTCATCTATTCCCAACCTGCAAAAACTCCTCACCCTGCTGATACCCCAATACTGAGCCACTGCTGCTGCTGTATGTGTCCGTACTACTGTACCTGCTCTGTGGCACAAAAAAACTTTTCCTTAATTGCCCCACATAGTAATGCCACCACTGTGCTCCTTACATGGAAATAATGCCTCCCTTGTGCCCTCTAGATGGTAAAACTGTCCTCTAAAAAAATACAGTCCATATGAAAAAGTTTGGGCACCCCTATTAATGTTACCCTTTTTTCTTTATTACAAATTTTGTTTTTGCAACACCTATTTCAATTTCATATATCTAATAACTAATGGACTGAGTAATATTTCTGGATTGAAATGAGGTTTATTGTACTAACAGAAAGTGTGCAATCCACATTTAAACAAAATTTGACCGGTGCAAAAGTATGGGCACCCTTATCAATTTCTTGATTTGAACACTCCTAACTACTTTTTACTGACTTACTAAAGCACTAAATTGGTTTTGTAACCTCATTGAGCTTTGAACTTCATAGGCAGGCGTATCCAATCATGAGAAAAGGTATTTAAGGTGGCCACTTGCAAGTTGTTCTCCTATTTGAATCTCCTATGAAGAGTGGCATCATGGGCTCCTCAAAACAACTCTCAAATGATCTGAAAACAAAGATTATTCAACATAGTTGTTCAGGGGAAGGATACAAAAAGTTGTCTCAGAGATTTAAACTGTCAGTTTCCACTGTGAGGAACATAGTAAGGAAATGGAAGAACACAGGTACAGTTCTTGTTAAGCCCAGAAGTAGCAGGCCAAGAAAAATATCAGAAAGGCACAGAAGAAGAATGGTGCGAACAGTCAGGGACAATCCACAGACCACCTCCAAAGACCTGCAGCTTCATCTTGCTGCAGATGGTGTCAATGTGCATCGGTCAACAATGCAGCACACTTTGCACAAGGAGAAGCTGTATAGGAGAGTGATGCAAAAGAAGCCGTTTCTGCAAGCACGCCACAAACAGAGTTGTCTGAGGTATGCAGAAGCACATTTGGACAAGCCAGTTACATTTTGGAAGAAGGTCTTGTGGACTGATGAAACAAAGATTGAGTTTGTTTGGTTATACAAAAAGGCGTTATGCATGGAGGCAAAAAAACACGGCATTCCAAGAAAAGCACTTGCTACCCACAGTAAAATTGGGAGAGGTTCCATCATGTTTTGGGGCTGTGTGGCCAATGCCGGCACCGGGAATCTTGTTAAAGTTGAGGGTCGCATGGATTCAACTCAGTATCAGCAGATTCTTGACAATAATGTGCAAGAATCAGTGACGAAGTTGAAGTTATGCAGGGGATGGATATTTCAGCAAGACAATGATCCAAAGCACCGCTCCAAATCTACTCAGGCATTCATGCAGAGGAACAATTACAATGTTCTGGAATGGCCATCCCAGTCCCCAGACCTGAATATCATTGAACATCTGTGGGATGATTTGAAGCGTGCTGTCCCTGCTCGGCGACCATCAAACTTAACTGAACTGGAATTGTTTTGTAAACAGGAATGGTCAAATATACCTTCATCCAGGATCCAGGAACTCATTAAAAGCTACAGGAAGCGACTAGAGGCTGTTATTTTTGCAAAAGGAGGATCTACAAAATATTAATGTCACTCTTATGTTGAGGTGCCCATACTTTTGCACCGGTCAAATTTTGTTTAAATGCGGATTGCACATTTTCTGTTAGTACAATAAACCTAATTTCAATCCAGAAATATTATTCAGTCCATCAGTTATTAGATATATGAAACTGAAATAGCTGTTGCAAAAACCCAATTTGTTATAAAGAAAAAAGGTTAACATTAATAGGGGTGCCCAAACTTTTTCATATGACTGTATTAATGCACTGTGTAATGCCCTAGAAAAGTGTCCACATTTTAGTCCTAGAAAGTAATAATGCCCCCAGTGTGCCTTTCATGGTCACAGTACCCTGATTGCCCCTATAGCAATAATGGCTTTTTAAGTGTCAACTTAACATTTAATAATGCCCCCCCCCAATTACAGCTCGTCTACATACAGTACGAAGCCCCTGCTGCACCCCTATACACAGTGTAAAGTTTCCATTGCTCGCCTATACACACTGACACCTCTACACCTCCCGTATACATAGTATGATGTATCCACAGCTCCCCCAAAATAATTGTCCACACAGTGTAGAATAGACACCACAGTAGCCAACACACAATAACCTACAGATTGTATAATGGCTTCAATAGTAGCCCCTTGCACTGTATGAGAGCCCCCAAAGTAGACCCACAGTATATAACAGCCTCCCCACACTGTATCATGTCCCCCTACAATGTATAAGTGCCCCCCACACCAGTGGCATTACTAGAGCCAATGGACATTGATGTAAGATTTGGATCTGGCTCCCCAAATTCCCACCTCCCTGCATGTTGATGTCAGATATACAGGCCCTTGTAGCTTTCTAAATCCTATAAAAACATATTTTGCTCCCCGTCCCCCTTCATTACGTAGCAATGCCCCCCACCCTGGTATATATGTCCCTCATCCTGGTATATACAGCGCTGGCAAAAATTAAGGGACCACTGCAAAATTGTCAGTTTTTCTGATTTTTCTCTTTATAGATATATTTTGGAGTGAAATGTAAATTGTTATTTTATTCTATAAACTATTGCCATGTCTCCGAATTTCTAAGCAATACATTTTGTATTTATTTTTTGAAACTCAGAAATGGTCAAAATAACAAAACAATGCATTTCTTTAAGAGCTCAAATAATGCAAAGAAAACAAGTTCATAATCATTTAGAAACAACAATACTAATAATGTCAGGAAGAGATTAGAAATCAATATTTTGTGGAATAACTATGATTTTTAATCACAGCTTTCATGCGTCTTGCCATGCTTTCCACCAGTCTTTCACACTGCTTTTGGGTGACCTTATGCCACTCCTGGTGCAAAAATGTAAGCAGTTCTTCTTTGTTTGATGGCTTGTGACTATCCATCTTCCTCTTGATTACATTCCAGAGGTTTTCAATGGGGTTCAGGTCTGGAGATTGGGCTGGCCATGACAGGGTTTTGATGGGGTGGTACTTCATCCACACATTGATTGACCTAGCAGTGTGGCATGGCTCATTTTCCTGCTGGTAAAACCAGTCCTCAGAGTTGGGGAACATTGCCTGAGCAGAAGGAAGCAACTTTTTCCAGGATAACCTTGTATGCGGCATGATTCATACGTCCTTCGCAAAGTTTAATCTGCTCAATTCCAGCATTGCTGAAGCATCCCCAGATCATCACCGATCCTCCACCAAATTTCACAGTGGGTACAAGACGTTGTGGCTTGTACGCCTCTCCAGGTCTACGTTTAGCCATTAGACGACCAGGTGTTGGGCAAACCTGAAAATTAGACTCATCAGAGAAGATTACCTTACTGTAGAAATTGGTCAGATTGAAGTTTGCGAAGGACGTATGAATCAAGGAGCATACAAGGTTATCCTGGAAAAACAGTTGCTTCCTTCTGCTCAGGCAATGTTCCCCAACTCTGAGGACTGTTTTTTGCAGCAGGACAATCCTAAAGTGACACATCAGATTTGAAAAATGAGGCTTGGTCATGAAAGCCAAAAGTGGCTTAGTCCTTAAAGGGGTGGTTCACTACTCTGCATTAGTAGCCACATCTCTGTAAAACTGATAGGGAAGGCTTTTTTTAAATACTTTGTTCAGCTAATTATGCCTATGATCGGTGCTATTGCGGTCTGCACATCCCCATGAAGTGACCACTCAACACTCCCCCCCCCCCCCCCCCCCCCTTCCCGGGCTCTGTGACCTCTGGGATCCGGTGATGTCATGTCAATTTCTAGTTGACCTGACACCAGCGAGGCAGGCCCTAGTCTTCCTGAGTGACTGGGTTGTGCGTGGCGTTTCACCGCTCATCACAGCCCAGCGTCATAGCCCAGCATCTTGCGCGCACTCTCCTTCACTGCAGAACGCCCAAGCAGGAGCGATGCTGGGCTGTGACGAGCGACTCTGCCCACCGCCCCCAGTCACTCAGGGAGACTGGGGCCGGGCTTGGTGATGTCAGGTCAACTGGAACTTGACGTAACCTCACCGGATCCAAGAGGTCACAGAGCCCGGGGGTCACTTCATAAAGATGAGTGGACCGTGATAGCACCACTCACAGCAGAATTGGCTAAACAAGGTATTTAGAAAAAGCCTTCCCTATCCGTTTTACAGAGATGTGGCCACTATTGCAGAGTAGTGAAACACCTCTTTAAGGGGTAAGGAGTTGCCCTCTTTTTTCAACATTGTTAAATGTGGAGAAATATGTGTTAAAGAGCAGCTACAGGCAAGCACATGAAAGCTCAATCGTGTTTTAGAAAACATGGACAATTTTTTTTTTCAACGTAGATCATATTTTCATCAGTGTGACGTCCATGTGTGATCCGTTTTCGTACAACTACATTAAAAAGTACATGATCTTTTACAGTTTCTGATGTATATAATAAAAATGCATCCATAAAAATTGGATGTCACTTGGGAACTGTGTGTGTTTTTTTTTTTGTACACATAAAGATTTTAAATAAAGTAGAGCATGCTGCGATTATTTGTTTTTTCTTCTCAAGAAACTGTCTGCTTGATTCTCCCCTGCCTCTGTTCTTGTGTGTGTGTGTGTGTTACTAACTCCTCCCCCAGGATAGAATTCACAGGGAAGCTCCCCTTAAACATGTTTTTTTAGCTCCCCCTTCTGGTTTGGAGTTAAGTGTTGACTGCTGGTGCTACCTAGCATGGAAGACCCCCTTCTTGCTTCCAGGCATAGCATCACCCCCTGTGAGGAGGGCAACACTACTGTGGCAACCGGACCACTGGGGTGCCACATATTATATTAAACTGAGATAATGAAAATGCATATATTATAGGTGAAACTTATCTTTCTACAATAAGGGGAAATAATGACTATGCAATCGCCTTACAAATTAGTGTAAAAGTGAGTGCTGAATACAATAGCTACAGTGTGAATGTATGCACTAAAAAGTGAATAGCTTAATATAAAAAAATAAGAATAAATATGGATAGATAGAAAAATAAATACATATTAGTGTATGTATAATTACAGATACCCTCTCCCCCACACACTATACACGAAAATGACAATTGATATAAATATGGATATATTATAAATATAGACGTGCACATAAAAATGTGTATTCGCCAGAATACATATATATTCAAATACACATATATACACACACTTTTTGGGGGCACAATATAGTATAAGAGCCATTATTGTTAACAGTATATAATAGTAAAAGATAGATATAAATAAATGTAGACGAGCCCAATACAATTTAAATATAAAACATTTCTTTACAAAAGTATTTGTCTGTTGTTCTTGTTCCAGGGGCGGGGGGACAAACAAGCCGCGTCCGAAAATCCAGATACCGGCTGTCACCAGAAGACCACCAAATCACTCAGCATCAAACTCAATCATCAACCAAGGTTAGTACATTAGGATATGAGAATACTAAAGAAAAAAATAATAAAAACAAGTGTTAGGCCCTGTGCGCACACTGCGTTTTTTGCCGCGGTTTTTGCTGCAGAAATGCTGCAGAAAATGTTTATAACCTTTCTGCAGTCCTTCCCCAGCAAAACATATGGGGAAAAAAATGCATAAATGCATTTTTTTTTACCTACAAGAATAAGCATGTCACTTCTTTTCCACAGGTACCTGCGGTTTTTGTCATCGATAATGGTAAAAACCGCAGGCACCAACCCGCGGAAAAAATCACAGGTGTGTTATTACCGTGTTTTTTGCCGCGGCTGCAGTATTCTGCCAGAGAGTGCAGATTTTTCTTAAAAAAAAAAAAAAAAAGTTATTTCCCAAGGCCCTGTGCCCACACTGCGGATTTTGACGCATATATTTAGAAATCTGCAGCAAAGTCTGCATGTCCATTGTGAAGCCAGCAAAGTCTATGAGAATTCAGAAGTGCTGTGCCCACGTTCAGTATTTTTCCCTTGTGTATTTGGTGCAGATTTCTTTTTTTCTGCACCAAATCTGCACAAAATAAGCAACATCGGCACAGCACTTCTGAATTCTCATACTTTGCTGGCTTCACAATGGACATGCAGATTTTGCTGCAGATTTCTGAAAATACGCGTCAAAACCAGACAGCGTATGGACTAAAGCGGGCTTTACACGCTACAACAAATCTAACGATGTGTCGGCGGGGTCACGTCGTAAGTGACGCACATCCGGCATCGTTAGTGGTGTTGTAGCGTGTGACTGCTACGTGCTATTGCGATTGAACGTAAAACCATTCATCACATACACGTCGTTCATTTCCTTAAAATTGCACGTCGGGTTGTTCAATGTTCCCGAGGCAGCACACATCGCAGTGTGTGACACCCCTGGAACGATGAACAGATCTTACCTGTGTCCCGCCGGCAATGCGGAAAGAAGGAGGTGGCCGGGATGTTTACGTCCCGCTCATCTCCGCCCCTCCGCTTCTATTTGCCGGCTACCGTATGACGTCGCTGTGACGCCGAATGTCCCTCCCACTCCAGGAAGTGGATGTTCGCCGCCCACATCGAGGTCGTAAGGACGGGTAAGTACGTGTGACGGCAAATAATCGTTTGTGCGACACGGTCAACAAATTGAACGTGCCGCACATACGATGGGGGTATGTCACATCGCATACGATATCGTATGTTATACTGTAAGGTGTAAAGCAGGCATTAGGGACAAAATGTAGAATTGGTGGAGGAAGGTTGAACCAGATGGACCTAGGTCTTTTTTCAACCTATGTAGCTATGTTCTCTAAACCTGATCTTCATCTTGCATGTAGTCATTGCGATATAGAGCTTACCGCACGGGCATGTAACATGGTACAGCACACCTTTAGAGGCACATGTCATGAGGAATTTTGTAAGTTCGAGTCCCATCAGCATTTGTAAATTCCTTACATTTGATCAAGTTGCTGCCGGCCTTGCAAAGACCACATGGGAAGAAACCAGGTGGAATTGATGCATTGTTAGATTTTTGTACTGGCTCTTTACTATGAGGTTTTGCAAATTCTTTGCCCTTTTAGCAGTTATTAGCAGTC
Source organism: Anomaloglossus baeobatrachus (assembly GCF_048569485.1). Lineage (NCBI taxonomy): Eukaryota > Metazoa > Chordata > Amphibia > Anura > Aromobatidae > Anomaloglossus > Anomaloglossus baeobatrachus. Next base: position 273,326,444 of record NC_134354.1, on the reverse strand, counting down.
TTTTTCTCTTTAGAAAAAAGTGCAAGTACAGAATAAACTTGGGTAGCTACAACCTTGACCCATAGGGGTATAGGCTTTTTTTTTCTTATAGATACAATGGATACAGAAAGTATTCAGACCTCTTTAAAATTTTCACTCTGTTTAATTGCAGCCATTTGGTGAATTCAAAAAAGTTCATTTTTTTTCTCATTAATGTACACTCTGCACCCCATCTTGACAGAAAAAAAAACAAATGTAGAAATTTTTGCAAATTTTATAAAAAAAGAAAAACTGAAATCACGTGGTCATAAGTATTCAGACCCTTTTCTCAGTATTGAGTAGAAGCACCCTTTTGAGCTAGTACTGCCATGAGTCTTCTTGGGAATGATGCAACAAGTTTTTCACACCTGGATTTGGGGATCCTCTGCAATTCATCCTTGCAGATTCTCTCCAGTTCCGTCAGGTTGGATAGTGAACGTCGGACAGCCATTTTCAGGTTTTCTCCAGAGATGCTCAATTGGGTTTAGGTCAGGGCTCTGGCTGGGTCGGTCAAGAATGGTCAGAGTTGTTCTGAAGCCACTCCTTTGTTATTTTAGCTGTGTGCTTAGGGTTATTGTCTTGTTGGAAGGTGAAACTTTGGCCAAGTCTGAGGTCCAGAGTACTCTGGAAGAGGTTTTCTTCCAGGATATCTCTGTACTTGGCCACATTCATCTTTCCTTCAATTGCAACCAGTTGTCCTGTCCCTGTAGCTGAAAAATCCCCCCCCCCCCCGACATAATGCTGCCACCACCATGTTTCACTGTGATTAGGTACCTGTATTTCTTTATCGTTCCTATGGGAGACCCAGACAATGGGTGTATAGCTTCTGCCTCCGGAGGACACAAAAAGTAATACACTCAAAAGTGTAGCTCCTCCCTCTGAGCTTATACACCCCCTGGAGAACCAGATCTAGCCAGTTTATCGCTTTGTGTTCAGGAGGCATACATCCACACATGCATTCTCATCTGATTTTTGATTTTTGGAAAGAGTTTGAAGAAAAGCAGGTCCAAGTCTGGACCCCCGGCAAGTCCCTTCTCACCCCACTGTGTCGGCGGTGCTGTTAAGGTTGATTCCAAGGCTGGAGCCTTACATGCCATGCTCCTTCACCATCCCTCCTGGGCTCTGGCTTGAAGTGGGAGCCAGCACGGTTCTCCATGCTTGGCAGGAGACCGGTCTCCATCCGCAGCCCTTCAGGATCCTGCTGGACCGGAGCACTCATCCCTAGGGACTTGGAACCCTGCGTCTCAGCAAGCTAAGTACCTGAGACGTTTATATATTGGGGGTCCCTGTACTTTATTGTTGTGGGAGAGTGTGCTGAGTGAGTTTTATGACATTTCCGGCGGGTTCTCTGGCTGTCGCCTGAGAACCGCGCCGATGGTGCCTGCGCGCCGGCCGCACCGCTCAAATTTAGGACCCGGCTTCGCCGGAGGCCTAGTTTCGGTTTCACTGCCCTCGCATGTCATTCATGCAGAGGGACAGCGCGGCTCCGCCCAGCGGCCGTTCTGCACAGGGGAGGGACACTCCTCACTGAGTACATGTCTCCTCCCCTGTAAGTCTCTATGGCCCTCCAGATCCCGCTCCCAGAGTAAGTCCCGCCCCCTCTCTTCGCTCCGGCGGCCATTTTCTCAGCGTTTTCCCTGCGATCAGCACTGGTCTGCAGCATCCCTGCTGAGGTGCTTGGGGGTCCGGGCTTTGGGATCTGGAGGGCACACAACACCGCTCCAGCGGTCTGGTAAGCCACAACCTTTGGTTGTGGACCTCTGTATATACTCTCTGGGGGTCATTCTGGCAGAGCCCCCACTCCAACAGCATGTCGCACACGAGGAGCAAGGCTCCAAAGCTGTATTCAGTATGCACTGCATGTAAGCTCCTACTGCCTGAACCGAGCACCTATCCACATTGTGATGCCTGCTCTAACCTGACGATGCCTCAGCGTGGAATCGCACCCCCAGTGGTCTCTCCGGCTGCTCCGGCTCCTGTGGCTGAACCCCCGGCTTGGGTAGAATCCTTATCTAGGTCTATCTCCCAGTCTTTTGCCGACTCCATGGACAGCTGTCCAGGACTTTGCTGAACATGCATCAGCCCCCTTCACAGGGTGCCTCTGCTGCTAGGGCTCTCTCAGCGGAGCTCACAGAGGATTCCTCATCTGGTCACAGACCCCGTCCTCCTAAGAAGAGACGCAGGGCTCCTTCTCCTTCCTCGTCCCGCGGCTCTGTTTCAGAACCTGACTCGTAGGACGAGGAGGATGCCTTTACAGGGGGCTCGGAGGCTAACTCCATGTGCCCCATTGATCTGTCCGAAAGTGACTCAGATGTTAGTGATTTGATTGCGTCCATTATTTCTGTACTGGATCTCAATCCGCCAGTATCAGAAGAGCAACCCTCTCTGGCAGAAAAGCACCAGTTTACCTCGCCTAAGAGGACAAAGAGTGTGTTCTTTAACCACTCCAGTTTTCAGGCCGCTGTGACCAAGCCTAGGGCCTGTCCTGACAAACGCTTCCCAAAGCGTGGTTCTGATGACCGTTTTCCCTTTCCACCTGAGGTGGTTAAGGAGTGGGCCAGACAGATTTTTTCTGTCAACTCCCCCCTGCTCCAAGGCCGCCGCCTTCTCTCAGGCCGTGGCATCCTTGCAGGCCAACGGAGTAATTGTACCGGTTCCCGCCCGGGAACGGTTCAGAGGTTTCTACTCAAATCTCTTCCTAGTTCCCAAAAAGGACGGTTCCTTCCGACCCATCCTGGATCTCAAGCTTCTCAACAAGCATGTTCAGGTGCGGCATTTTCGCATGGAGTCTCTGCGCTCAGTCATTGCCTCAATGACCCAAGGGGATTTCCTGGCATCCATCGACATCAGAGATGCCTATCTGCATGTGCCAATTGCAGTTTCACACCAGCGTTGGCTACGTTTTGCAATCGGAGAGGAACATTTCCAATTCGTGGCTCTCCCCTTCGGGTTAGCCACGGCCCCTCGGGTAATCACCAAGGTCATGGCAGCAGTGGTTGCGGTTCTGCACCTCCAGGGGTTGGCAGTGATTCCTTACCTGGACGACCTTCTAGTCAAGGCTTCATCCAGCGCAGACTGTCAGCGGAGTGTCTCGCTCACTCTCGCCACTCTAGCCCAATTCGGGTGGCTTGTCAATCTGCCCAAATCCACTCTGACTCCGACCCAGAGGCTCACGTACCTAGGGATGCAGTTCGAGACTCTGCCGGCACTTGTGAAGTTGCACTTAATCAAACAGCAGTCCCTCCAACTGGCGGTGCGCTCTCTGCTGCGGCCCCACCGTTATTCCATCAGGCACCTGATGCAGGTGCTGGGTCAGATGGTGGCGTCAATGGAGGCTGTTCCCTTTGCCCAGTTCCATCTGCGTCCACTGCAGCTGGACATTCTCTGCTGTTGGGACAAGCGGCCTTCCTCCTTGCACAGGTTAGTGGCTCTTGTATTAGTTAGTGGCTCTTCTTGTTGTATTGATGGGACTTTTTGCCAGGAGATTCAGATTTGGTGCAGGAATATGGTGTATAAATTTCAGGATCAAATCTGCATCTCTTGGCAAAAAAAAATTTAAACGTGCAAAACTGTACTGTGAAAACCAGCCTATAATTGTTGTGCATAGGAGACTGTGATTTCTGCTGTATACAATACTGTGGTCTTCTAAATAAGAGTACGTGGTAATCCAGCACCCGTAGTCCAGTCTTCAGTGAATATTAAGACATCCTTTATTCACAAAACATGTTAAAAACATACATGTTTAAAATCAGAACAGCCTTCAGCGTTTCAAGTCATAGAGACCTATGAGTAACATGTATGGATTTAACATGTTTTGTGAATAAAGGATGTCTTAATATTCACTGAAGACTGGACTACGGGTGCTGGATTACCATTTAGGCTAGGAACGCACTTTGCGTTTTTACCTGCGTTTTAGGTGCTTTTTGGCTGCGTTTCGAGAAGCACCTTTTTAATGCCAAAATGCATGCGTTTTGGTTTCCCAGCCAAGTCAATGTAAAATGTTGATTTTCCGACTTAGCGTTTCTAAACGCAGATTTAAATTTGCATATTTTGATGCAAAAACCATGCGTTCAAAGGAGCATGTAGCTGTTTTTGCCATTTTCGGTGCATTTTGCTAACATTGGAGTCAATGAGAAATGGCAAAAACCAAGATTTCTTCAAATTCCTGCGTTTTACCTGCTTTTTCATTGCAGAAAGCATGCGTTTTGGACTACCAATACGCATGCTTTTTGATCATTAAAATAATTATTTCATATGTCCCTTTACACACATACATAGTCTGACAATTTAAATTAAGGAAATTAATACTTTATTGCAATTTTTCCATAAAATATCATTTCTTCGGCGCTCCATTGGGAGACCCAGACGATTGGGTGTATAGCTACTGCCTCCGGAGGCCACACAAAGTATTACACTAAAAAGTGTAAGGCCCCTCCCCTTCTGCATATACACCCCCCGTGGGATCACGGGCTGCTTCAGTTTTCATGCTTTGTGCGAAGGAGGTCAGACATCCACGCATAGCTCCACTGTTTTTAGTCAGCAGCAGCTGCTGACTATGTCGGTTGGAAGAAAAGTGGGCCCATATGGGGCCCCCAGCATGCTCCCTTCTCACCCCACTTTTGTCGGCGGTGTTTGTTAAGGTTGAGGTACCCATTGCGGGTACGGAGGCTGGAGCCCACATGCTGTTTTCCTTCCCCATCCCCCCTCAGGGCTCTGGGTGAAGTGGGATCTTACCGGTCTCCAGGCACTGAGACCGGGCTCCATCCACAGACCCGGAGAACCTGCTGGATATGGAGCTGGGTATCGTCAGGGACAGGGCCCTGCTACATTAAGGTACTCTGTGTCCCCGTACACATCGCGCACACACACGCCAGCATTGCTGGGAGTGCTAGTGCGCCGGGGACAACAGCGCGGAGCGCTTGTGCTATTATTCACTGCAGCTTAGCTGAGTGAATTTATGTGTTAGAAACTGCCGCGCCGGCCGCTGCGGGGTGTTTTACACTGTGGCGCGGCTGGGACTTGTGGTGCGCCGGGGACTTCCGCGCTGGCCGTGCACATAGGACGGCCGCGCTTATTACTCGAGTCCCCGGCTTTGCGGCCTAGTTTTCGCTTCGTTCCCGCCCCCAGCCCTGCCAGTCAGGGGAGGGGCGGGACGCTGTACAGAAAGTCAGCGCCGAGAGCTGGAGTCTGCTTTGCATTCTCCAGCCCCCTTCACTGGACACAGTGGGACGCCAGTTTCCCGCTCTTGTCTGGGGCACGCCCACGGCCCGCCCCTCTTCACAAGACGCCGGCAGCCATTCCTGCACGCAGTCTGGGCTGGAGAAGGGAGACAAGCTCTGGGCAACCAGTCACAGGATTCGGGCGACCACACACCCGCTTTTGTGCGGGCGGTAAGCAGCACCTGAAGTGCTGACCCCACTAATGCCATTTGTACTTTATGCCTAGATGGCTAGACTACAGCAGCAAAAAGCAAGGGTGCTAAGGCACAGGCTTTCTAGGCTGCTTGTATTGCATGTGCTGAAGTGTTCATTTGTACTTCATGCTGGTATGCTATACACTGCATTGTACGGTCGCTATTCTTGGCTATATACTCCTAGATGGCTGGACAACAGCAGCAAAAAAGCAAGGGTGCTAAGGCACAGGCTTTCTATGCTGCTTGTACTGCATGTGCTGAAGTGTTCATTTGTACTTTCTGCTTGTATGCTATACATTGCACTGTACGGTCGCTATTCTTGGCTATATACTTCTAGATGGCTAGACAACAGCAGCAAAAAAAAAAAAAAAAAAAAAGCAAGGGTGCCAAGGCACAGGCTTTCTATGCTGCTTGTACTGCACGTGATACTGTTCCACACGGCAGGTTCCACTGTCCCCATTGTGTGCAATGCTCCCCTGTAGCACTTGGTCAGCCGGGGTCTCTGCTAGAGGTGGCCAAAGGAACCACCTGTGAACCCTGTCCAGGGACAGGGACGGAGTTGCAGTTTCGGCTGATAGATTGTCTGTGACTGTGACTAACATCTTAGAGACTTTGCAGTCCAGACGGACCATGGGCAATGTTGATAAAATGCTCCCTGGCCGCCCTCATTTGGAACAAATCAGTGCTCCGGGGGGGTCCCATGCATCCCAGGGCGCAGGCTCTGACACGGACGACAGTCCCAGGCAGTCTAAGCGAGCTCGCTGGGAGCGGCACTCGGCTTCATCACTGGTTAGGGTCCCAGCAGGACTCTCTGTATGATGAGGCAGACGTAGCTGATCAGGACTCTGATCCTGAGACCGCTCTCAATCCGGATACACCGGATGGTGACGCCATAGTGAATGATCTTCTAGCGTCCATCAATGGAATGTTGGATATTTCTCCCTCAGCTCCTCCGGTGGAGGAGTCAGCCTCACAGCAGGAGAAATCCCTTTTCAGTATCTCAAGCGTATATTGAGTACTTTTCTGGCCACTCTGACTTCAGAGAAGCAATCCGGAAACACCACACTTATCCAGATAAGCGTTCTCCAATCGTATTAAGGATACACGTTATCCTTTTTTCTCCCTGACGTGGTCAAGCGCTGGACCCAGTGTCCAAAGGTGGATCCCCCAATCTCCAGGCTTGCGGCTAGATCCATAGTTGCAGTGGAAGATGGGACTTCACTTAAAGATGCCATTGACAGACAGATGGTCCTCTGGTTGAATTCTGTCTATGAAGCTATCGGCGTGTCGGTTGCTCCGGCATTCGCAGCCGTATGGGCATTCCAAGCTATTTCAGCTGGTCTTGCGCACGTGGACACTGTCACATGTACATCTGTGCCGCAGATGGCGTCCTTAACCTCGCAATGTCTGCATTGCGACTTACGCTATTAATGCTGTACTGCACTCTACGAGCCGTACGTCAGTGGCCTCCGCCAACTCCGTGGTTTTACGCAGAGCCTTGTGGTTGAGGGAATGGAAAGCAGATTCTGCTTCCAAAAAAGTGCTTAATCAGTTTGCCATTATCTGGTGACAGACTGTTTGGTGAGCGATTGGATGAAATCATTAAACAGTCCAAGGGTAAGGACTCTTCCTTACACCAGCCCAGATCAAACAACACCCAACAGAGGAAGGGACAGTCGAGGTTTCGGTCCTTCCCAGGCTCGGGCAGGTCCCAATTGTCCTCGTCCAAAAGGACTCAAAAGGCTCAGAGAGGCGCAGATTCCTGGCGGGCTCAATCACGCCCAAGGAAGGCAGCCGGTGGAACCGCTACCAAGGCGGTTTCCTCATGACGTTCAGCCCTCTCTCTCCGCATCCGCGGTCGGTGGCAGACTCTCCCGCTTTGGCGACATTTAGCTGCCACAGGTCAAAGACCGGTGGGTGAGAGACATTTTGTCTCACGTGTACAGGATAGAGTTCTGTTCTCGTCGTCCGACTAGATCTTCAGAACTTCCTCACCTCCCGACCGAGCCGATGCTCTTCTGCAGGCAGAAGGAGTGGTAATCCCTGTTCCTCCTCAGGAACAAGATACGGTTTTTACTCCAATCTGGTTGTGGTACCAAATAACGACGGCTCTTTCCGTTCCGTTTTGGACCTAAACCTGCTCAACAAGCACGTGAAAACCAGGCGGTTCCGGATGGAATCCCTCCGCTCCGTCATTACCTCAATGTCTCAAGGAGATTTCCTAGCGTCAATAGACATCAGGATGCTTATCTCCACGTGCCGATTGCTCCAGAGCACCGGTGTTGGCTACGATTCGTTATTGAAGACGAGCATCTTCAGTTCGTAGCCCTGCCCTTCGGTCTGGCGGCAGCCCCACGGCTTTTCACCAAGTTCATGGCAGCAGTGGGAGTAGTCCTGCACTCTCAGGGTCACTCTGTGATCCCTTACTTGGACGATCTACTTGTCAAGGCACCCTCTCAAGAGGCATGCCAACACAGCCTGAACGTGGCGCTGGAGACTCTCCAGAGTTTCGGGTGGATCATAAACTTTTCAAAGTTAAATCTGACACCGACACAATCGCTGACATATCTTGGCATGGAGCTTCACACTCTCTCAGCGATAGTGCAGCTCCCGCTGGACATACAGCGTTCACTACAGACGGGGGTGCAGTCTCTCCTTCAAGGCCAGTCACACCCCTTAAGACGCCTCATGCAGAGGCAGTCCCTTTCGCGCAGTTTCATCTGCGTCCACTTCTATAGGACATTCTTCGCCAATGGGATGGGAAGTCGACGTCCCTAGACAGGAACGTACCCCTTTCTCAGACGGGCAAGGACTCTCTTCAGAGGAGTCCACCCTTCAGATCAATGTTCTGGAAATCTGGGCAGGGTATCTTGCCCTGCAAGCCTTCCAGCAGAGGCTGGAAGGCAAACAGATCCGAATTCAGTCGGACAACTTCGCAGCGGTGGCATACATCAACCACCAAGGCGGAACACGCAGTCGGCAAGCCTCCCAGGAAGTCCGGCGGATTCTGATGTGGGTGGAAGACAGAGCATACACCATATCCGCAGTTCACATCCCGGGCGTAGAAAACTGGGAAGCAGACTTCCTCAGTCGCCAGGGCATGGACGCAGGGGAATGGTCTCTGCACCCGGACGGGTTTCAAGAAATCTGTAGCCGCTGGGGGAGGCCGGACGTCGACCTAATGGCGTCTCGGCACAACAACAAGGGCCCGATTTTCATGGCGCGGTCTCACGATCAAAGAGCTCTGGCGGCAGGCGCCTTAGTTCAGGATTGGTCGCAGTTCCAGCTACCCTATGTGTTTCCCCCTCTGGCACTGTTGCCCAGAGGGCTACGCAAGATCAGCTCCGATTGCCGCCGCGCCATCCTCGTCGCCCCAGACTGGCCGAGGAGGTCGTGGTACCTACATCTGTGGCATCTCACGGTCGGCCAACCGTGGGCACTACCAGACCGGCCAGACTTACTGTCCCAAGGGCCGTTTTTCCATCTGAATTCTACAGCCCTGAACCTGACTGTGTGGCCATTGAGTCCTGGATCCTAGCGTCTTCAGGATTATCTCAAGACGTCATTGCCACCATGAGACGGGCTAGGAAGCCGACGTCTGCCAAGATCTACCACAAGACGTGGAAGATATTCTTATCTTAGTGCTCTGCTCAGGGAGTGTCTCCCTGGACATTTGCATTGCCTACTTTTCCTTCCTTCCTGCAATCTGGTTTGGGAAAAGGTTTGTCGCTCGGCTCCCTTAACGGACGAGTCCCAGCGCTGTCTGTATTCTTTCAGAAGCGCATAGTACGACTTCCTCAGGTACGCACGTTCCTGCAGGGGGTTTGTCACATTGTCCCTCCGTACAAGAGGCCGTTAGACCCATGGGATCTGAACAGGGTACTAATTGCTCTCCAGGAGCCGCCCTTTGAGCCTCTGAGGGATGTTTCACTTTCTCGACTTTCACAGAAAGTGGCCTTTTTGGTAGCGGTCACGTCTCTTCAGAGAGTGTCCGAGCTAGCAGCGCGGTCATCCAAAGCTCCCTTCCTGGTGTTTCACCAAGACAAGGTAGTGCTGCGCCTGATTCCGGGGTTTCTCCCTAAGGTGGTATCCCCCTTTCATCTCAGTCAGGATATCTCCTTACCTTCCTTTTGTTCTCATCCAGTTCATCGATATGAATTGGATTTGCATTTGTTGGATCTGATGAGAGCGCTCAGAATCTACATTTCCCGCACGGCGCCCCTGCGCCGCTCGGATGCACTCTTTGTACTTGTCGTGGTCAGCGCAAAGGGTCGCAGGCTTCCAAATCCACCCTGGCTCGATGGATCAAGGAACCAATTCTTGAAGCCTACCGTTCTGCTGGGCTTCCGGTTCCATCAGGGCTGAAGGCCCATTCTACCAGAGCCGTGGGTGCGTCCTGGACATTACGGCACCAGGCTACGGCTCAGCAGGTGTGCCAGGCGGCTACCTGGGCGAGTCTGCACACCTTCACCAAGCGTTATCAGGTGCATGCCTACGCTTAGGCGGATGCCAGCCTAAGTAGAAGAGTCCTGCAGGCGGCGGTTGCCTCCATGTAGGGAAGGGCTGTTTTTTACAGTCCAAACTTGAGGTATTAATTTACCCACCCAGGGACTGCTTTTGGACGTCCCAATCGTCTGGGTCTCCCAATGGAGCGCCGAAGAAGAAGGGAATTTTGTTACTTACCGTAAATTCCTTTTCTTCTAGCTCCAATTGGGAGACCCAGCACCCGCCCCTGTTCCTTCGGGATTTTTGGTTGTTCGGGTACACATGTTGTTCATGTTGAATGGTTTCAGTTCTCCGATGTTCCTTCGGATTGAATTGTTTAACCAGTTATTGGCTTTCCTCCTTCTTGCTTTTGCACTAAAACTGAAGCAGCCCGTGATCCCACGGGGGGGGTGTATATGCAGAAGGGGAGGGGCCTTACACTTTTTAGTGTAATACTTTGTGTGGCCTTCGGAGGCAGTAGCTATACACCCAATCGTCTGGGTCTCCCAATTGGAGCTAGAAGAAAAGGAATTTACGGTAAGTAACAAAATTCCCTTCATTACCGCAATAATTTAATGAACATAATTTAATTTCATGATTTTTTCTATGATTATAGATTTGATTCTTTTTTTACCATTTTTTCAAAGATTTTGACTATTTAAACTTTAACCCCTTAACGACCCATGACGTACTGGGTACGTCATGGATCGTGTGCCGGTAAGCCCCGCCCCCTGCCGCTGGCAGGCGGCGATCCGCGCACATATCAGCTGTTATCAACAGCTGACATGTGTGCCTGCTAGCCGCGGGTGGAATCGCTTCCACCCGCGGCCATTAACCCCTTACATTTCGCCTGCAAAATCTTAGCAGCGATATGTATATGGGCGCCGCCATGACAGTCACTTACCCCGCCCCCACCGGAAGTCACGTGACATGATCACGTGACTTTCGGCGGTTGCCATAGTAGCACAGGGTCATGTGATGACGCCTGTAGCTAACATGACTCACTTCCTCTCAATGCCGGAATACAGCCGGCATTGAAAGTGAAGCAGCAAATCTGCAGTTCTCAGCTCTGTAGCTGAGATCTGCAGATAGTGCAGAGTGATCGGATTGCTGATCGCTATAGCCCCCCCTAGGGGGACTAGTAGTAAAAAAAAAAAAAAGTAAAAAAAAGTTTTAGAAAATAAAAAAAAAATAAAAAAACCTAAAAGTTCAAATCACCCCCCTTTCACCCCATTGAAAATTAAAGGGTTAAAAAAATAAAAAATACACACATATTTGGTATCGCCACGTTCAGAAATGCCCGATCTATCAAAATATAGAATCAATGAATCTGATCAGTAAACGGCGTAGCGGCAAAAAAATTCCAAACGCCAAAATTACGTTTTTTGGTCGCCGCAAATTTTATGCAAAATGCAATAACAGGCGATCAAAACGTAGCATCTGCGCAAAAATGGTACCGTTAAAAACATCAGGTCGAGACGCAAAAAATAAGCCATCACTGAGCCTCAGATCCTGAAAAATGAGAACGCTACGGGTTTTGGAAAATGAAAATGGCGCAAAACGTGCGCCACGTTTTTTGGACAAGCTTGTGTATTTTTTTTTAACCCCTTAGATACAAGGAAACCTATACATGTTTGGTGTCTACAAACTCACACCGACCTGAGGCATCACATAGATACCTCAGTTTTACCATATAGTGAACACAGTGAATAAAATATCCCAAAAACTATTGTACGATCACACTTTTTTTGCAATTTTTCGGCAATTGGAATTTTTTTGCCGTTTTCCAGTACACTATATGGTAAAACTTATGGTTTCATTTAAAAGTACAACTCGTCCCGCAAAAAACAAGCCCTCATATGGCAAGATTGATGGAAAAATAAAAAAGTTACGCCTCTCCGAAGAAAAGGAGCAAAAAGCAAAAACGGAAAGTGCCCGGGGTCTGAAGGGGTTAATAAGCAGTGTCTTTATGTTCAAAACGCAACTATCAGAACGCAGGTGGAAATGCAGATAAAAAGCGCTGAAAACGCATCAAATACGCGGCAAAAACGCATGCGTTTTCAGCGCTAAATTTCTGAAAAAAGCAACTTTGGTCAAATCAATTAAGCCCAAAACGTGCGTTCTAAACTGCAAGTAGGTGAACGCAAAGTGCGTTCCTAGCCTAACTCTTATTTAGATTGACTTCTGCAGGGGTGGACCTCCCCTTTTCTTCATCCGTGCACCCTAGGTGGTTTGGATCACATGGCTATGGTAGGCTGAAGTTTACTCCCTTTCACTTAAATACTGTAGTATTGCTGTATATATATAAAATAAGAAGTAAAAAATAAAAAGGGGAAAAAAAATGGTTTTACAAAAATTAATAAATAAAAAAAATATATACATTATATATATAGTGGTGATAACTGTAATTGTTAAATTTCATTAGGGAATTGTGTGTCTGTTTGATTCTGTGAAAAGGGAGAAAAAAAAAAAAAGTTAGTCTTGTGATTTAATTAGTAGGATTAGTCACACCTGTTTCTAGAAGCTTCTAGTAGCTTCTGATAGTCATTGTACATCTATATAAACCACCCAGCACAAGCGAGGTGCTGAGCGAGCGAGGTGCTGAACTGAAGTAAAGTGCTGAATTTAAGATAAGTGCATAGTTTCAACACAATTACATAGTGGTGATAACTGTAATTGTTGAATTTCATTAGGGAATTGTGTGTCTGTTTGTGATTCTGTGAAAAGGGAGAAAAAAAAAAAAAGTTAGTCTTGTGATTTAATTAGTAGGATTAGTCACACCTGTTTCTAGAAGCTTCTAGCAGCTTCTGATAGTCATTGTACATCTATATAAACCACCCAGCACAAGCGAGGTGCTGAGCGAGCGAGGTGCTGAACTGAAGTAAAGTGCTGAATTTAAGATAAGTGCATAGTTTCAACACAATTACATAGTGGTGATAACTGTAATTGTTGAATTTCATTAGGGAATTGTGTGTCTGTTTGTGATTCTGTGAAAATGGAGAAAAAAAAAAAAGTTAGTCTTGTGATTTAATTAGTAGGATTAGTCACACCTGTTTCTAGAAGCTTCTAGCAGCTTCTGATAGTCATTGTACATCTATATAAACCACCCAGCACAAGCGAGGTGCTGAGCGAGCGAGGTGCTGAACTGAAGTAAAGTGCTGAATTTAAGATAAGTGCATAGTTTCAACACAATTACATAGTGGTGATAACTGTAATTGTTGAATTTCATTAGGGAATTGTGTGTCTGTTTGTGATTCTGTGAAAAGGGAGAAAAAAAAAAAAGTTAGTCTTGTGATTTAATTAGTAGGATTAGTCACACCTGTTTCTAGAAGCTTCTAGCAGCTTCTGATAGTCATTGTACATCTATATAAACCACCCAGCACAAGCGAGGTGCTGAACTGAAGTAAAGTGCTGAATTTAAGATAAGTGCATAGTTTCAACACAATTACATAGTGGTGATAACTGTAATTGTTGAATTTCATTAGGGAATTGTGTGTCTGTTTGTGATTCTGTGAAAGGGGAGGAAAAAAAAAAAAGTTAGTCTTGTGATTTAATTAGTAGGATTAGTCACACCTGTTTCTAGAAGCTTCTAGCAGCTTCTGATAGTCATTGTACATCTATATAAACCACCCAGCACAAGCGAGGTGCTGAGCGAGCGAGGTGCTGAACTGAAGTAAAGTGCTGAATTTAAGATAAGTGCATAGTTTCAACACAATTACATAGTGGTGATAACTGTAATTGTTGAATTTCATTAGGGAATTGTGTGTCTGTTTGTGATTCTGTGAAAAGGGAGAAAAAAAAAAAGTTAGTCTTGTGATTTAATTAGTAGGATTAGTCACACCTGTTTCTAGAAGCTTCTAGCAGCTTCTGATAGTCATTGTACATCTATATAAACCACCCAGCACAAGCGAGGTGCTGAGCGAGCGAGGTGCTGAACTGAAGTAAAGTGCTGAATTTAAGATAAGTGCATAGTTTCAACACAATTACATAGTTTGACACAAGAACATAGTTTGAATTTATCCTTATACGTTTCCCATTGGGTTTTTTCGTTTTTTTTCTCTTTGTTTTTCTACTTTACTGTTTATCCCCATTTGATAGGTGCTCCATGGACAATGCTACCAGGTGTGTATCTTGTCAGATGTATGCATGCCTTGAGCAGCCGCTCGAGGGTGACTATGTCTGCACTAGATGCGAGCATGTTGCGTATTTGGAAGCCAAGGTAACTGATCTAAATAAGCAGCTTGCAACACTAAGGGGCATTGCAAATCTGGAGAGGAGTTTAGAGCTCACTGAGCTTTCTCTGGCTGGGGCCAGTGATATGGAGGAGGGTGGAAGTGGGGAAGATCAGGACCCAGAGGTAGGTAGCTGGGTAACAGTTAGAAGAAGAGGTAGGGGGAAAAGTGTCAGGGAGCCTAGTCCTGACCTGGCACAACCTAGTAAATATGCCTGTTTGGCTGATATTAGGAATGAAGGGCCTGGACTAGGGTCACTACAGCAGGATGTTGCTCCTAGCAACAAGGAAAACAACTGCTGTAGGAAGGAGGGAAATAGGAGTGCAGCAAAGCCCAGACAGAGGAGGGGACTCTATAATTAGGCGGACAGACAGGGTCATCTGTCGCCGAGACCGTAAATACCGAACAGTGTGTTGTCTGCCGGGTGCTCGGGTTCGGCAAATTGTGGATCGGATGGACAGATTGCTGGGTGGGGCTGGGGAAAACCCAGCGGTCATGGTGCACATTGGTACTAATGACAGTTAGAGGCAGGTGGAAGGTCCTTAAAAATGATTACAGGGAACTAGGAGAGAAGCTGAAGTCCAGGACCTCCAAGGTGGTGTTTTCAGAAATACTACCGGTGCCACGAGCGTCACTAGAAAGACAGCGGGAGCTTAGGGAGATAAATATGTGGCTTAGAAATTGGTGCAGGAAGGAAGGGTTCGGGTTCATGGAGAATTGGGCCGACTTCTCAGTCGGCTACAGGCTCTACGGTAGGGACGGGCTGCACCTCAATGGGGAAGGTGCAGCTGTGCTGGGGGAGAAAATGGTCAGACGGATGGAGGAGCTATTAAACTAGGATCGGGGGGGAGGGAGGGTAGTGGAGCAAATAAGGGGATAGATAGAGCAGGTAGAGACAGGGAGACGGTAGGGGTCAATGAAGGATTAGGGGGGGATGGGACATACAAGGAACGTAGGGAGGCTAGGAGTAATAAAGGTGTTAATAGGATTAAATGTCTACTGGCAAATGCAAGAAGTCTTGCAAACAAAATGAATGAATTGGAGACTCTTATGTCAACCATGGATTATGATGTGGTGGGCATTACGGAAACCTGGCTGGATGAAAGCCATGACTGGGTGACAAACATACAGGGTTATAGTACATTTAGGAAGGACAGGAAAGGCCAAAAAGGTGGCGGGGTGTGTATATTTATTAAATCTAACCTAAAACCTGTGTTGTATGATGACATTGAGGGGAACAGCAACAATGTAGAGTCAGTATGGGTAAATGTACATGGGGAGGGGAATAATGGAAAAATGCTAATTGGAGTTTGCTATAAGCCTTCTAACATACCTGAACAAATAGAGGATGAAATGATGGAACAAATTGAAAAGGCAGCTAATAATAATAATCGGGTTCTTATTATGGGGGATTTCAACTATCCAGACATTCAGTGGGACATAGAATCTTCTGGTTCTGCTAAAAGCTGTAAGTTCTTATCTACCATTCAAGACCATTTCCTCTCTCAGATGGTAGGTGAACCGACCAGGGGAGATAATTTGCTAGATCTGGTCCTGTCAAATAGACCGGATACAATTTCAGATCTACAGGTCCGGGAGCACTTGGGCACCAGCGATCATAATATGGTAAGCTTCAACATAATATTCAATAGAACATTTCAAAGGGGGAATGCTAAAACCTGGAATTTTAGGAAAGCTGATTTCAACAAATTAAGGGAAGAGCTTAAATGTGTAGATTGGGACAAAGTCATGGTAACTGGGGATACCGAACATAAATGGGGTAAGTTTAAGGATATACTACTAGAGTCCTGTAAAAAACGTATACCATCTGGTAATAAAATGTCCAGGAATAAAAAGAAACCACTATGGATAAATAAGACTGTACAAAGTATAATAAATAAGTATAATAAACAAAAACAAAGGGCATTTAAAATCTTAAAGGCTGAGAATACAGAAATAGCATTGCAGGAGTATAAAGATATCAATAGGAAATGTAAAAAAGAAATCAAACAAGCAAAATTAGCTACTGAAACAAAAATCGCCAATGACAGTAAAATAAATCCCAAAATCTTTTATAAATACATTAATGCCAAAAGGAAAACAAAGGATAGTATCGGCCCCTTAAAATATAATAACAAGTTAGTTATAGAGGACAAACAAAAGACTGAGATATTAAATAGGCATTTCTCATCTGTATTCACCAAGGAACTGACTGTACCAGGGATCATTCAACAAGTGAAAAATCAAAGTCCACCACCCGATATAATTAATTTAACACAAGATGAAGTACGCCTACGTCTGAGTAAATGAAACATTGACAAATCCCCAGGGCCCGATGGCATTCATCCACGAATATTGAGGGAATTGAGCTCCGTAATCGACAGACCGCTGTATCTCATCTTTTTAGACTCACTTGTAACAGGGTTGGTGCCTCAGGATTGGAGGATTGCTGATGTGGTACCGATATTTAAGAAAGATAAGAGGGTAGATCCAGGCAACTACCGTCCAGTAAGCCTGACATCAGTAGTATGCAAAGTTTTTGAGGGCATTTTAAGGGATGACATGCAAAAATATATTGCAGAAAATAATATGATAACTGACAAACAGCATGGATTCATGAAAGATAAGTCGTGTCTAACCAACCTGTTGGGGTTCTATGAGGAGGTAAGTTCAAACCTGGATATTGGTAATGCAGCTGATGTGATTTATTTGGACTTTGCAAAGGCATTTGATACTGTACCACATAATAGCCTTATACTAAAGCTCCAGAAGCAAGGACTAGGGGACACAATATGCAACTGGGTAAGGAATTGGCTAAAAGATAGGAAACAAAGAGTAGTCATAAATGGTACATTCTCTAAATGGGCTATAGTCAGCAGTGGGGTGCCGCAGGGATCTGTGCTTGGACCGATTCTTTTTACTCTCTTTATTAATGACCTTGTGGATGGGATTGATAGTACAGTGTCAGTCTTTGCCGATGACACCAAACTATGTAGGATATTAAAAACTGACCTGGATAGTACAATATTACAAAAAGATCTGGATAAGATGTCAGAATGGGCAGATACTTGGCAAATGAGATTTAATGTTGATAAATGTAAAGTAATGCACCTAGGACGGAGTAATCCTATAGCTGCGTATACATTAAATGGAAGTAAACTCGGGACTACAGAACAGGAGAAGGACTTGGGTATTCTCATTACAAATAAGCTGAGCAGCAGCACTCAATGTCAAGCAGCAGCTGCTAAAGCAAACAAGATTTTAGGGTGTAAAAAAAGAGAGATTAGATCCCGTGATCCCAACGTATTGTTACCCCTCTATAAATCACTTGTAAGGCCACATCTGGAATACGGGATCCAGTTTTGGGCTCCACATTTTAAAAAGGATATTCAGAAGTTAGAGTCAGTTCAAAGGCGGGCAACTAGACTATTACAAGGAATGGAAGGCCTCCCATATGATGACAGGTTGAAAAAGTTAGATATGTTTAGCTTAGAAAAAAGACGTCTCATAGGAGATCTCATTTATATGTATAAATACATGTGTGGTCAATATAAAGAACTGGCACATGACTTATTTCTTCCAAAGACAGTACTAAGGACCAGGGGGCACTCACTGCGAGTGGAAGAAAAGCGATTCCGACACCTAAATAGGAAAGGGTTCTTTACAGTTAGAGCGGTCAGACTGTGGAATACACTACCACAAGAGGTAGTAATGGCAGATACTATAACAGCTTTTAAAAAAGGGCTGGATGATTTCCTCAGTACACAAAACATTGTTGGTTATAAATGACTTAGTGACTAAATGTAGAACTGGTGGAGGAAGGTTGAACTAGATGGACCTAGGTCTTTTTTCAACCTAAGTAACTATATAACTATGTAACATTGAAATCACCTCCCTTACACCCCATTGAAAATTAAGAAAGTTAAAAATACACATCTGGCATCGCTGCATTCGTAAAAGTACGATCTATCAAGTATAAAATCAGCATAATGAGAAAAAAATTAAAAATGCCAGAATTGTGGATTCCCCAAAATTTGTAAACGTTAAGACTGTTGGAAAAGTGAAATATGTTTTTTGCTAACAAATTTTAGAATTTTTTTTTCACCATTTCCAGAAACCAAAACCTATGCATGTTTGGTATCTCTGTAATCAAACTAACCTAGAGAATCATACCGCTAGGTCACTTTCACTGTAAAATGCTGTGTATAAAACAAACAAGAATTGCGGGTTCTTTGCGATTTCGCCATATGATAAAATAGATGGTGTCTTTCAAAACTTGTCCAGCAATAAACAAACCATCACATGGCTATGTCGACCAAAAAAAAGTTATGGCTCTTTAAATTAGGGGGAGGAAAAAAGAAAAGCATAAAAAAAATAATCACTAGCCTCACTCAATACAATTGAATTGCGCAAGGCCAGAAACATTTAGTCGGAATGTGACCGGAAGTACCGTATGTGACTGCCTTCTCCCGGCATCAGAGAATCCTGACAGTGCGAGGATTCACAAGTGTGCAGCCACATACAGGAACTGCAGACTTGTGAGCCACGCCTGGACAACCTGTCACCCCCCCAACCTCAGTCAGATTTAGAGAATAGAATTAAAGCAGTTGTCAACTAGATTTTTTTATTTTAAAATTGGGCCCAGTGACACAGTGACCCAGTGAAAAGATAAAATAAACCTTATATTCATGTGTCAAGACGTTGGTGTTTTGGCTTAAATGGCGTGTTACTGCTGAAGCCATAACTGCGGCCACTCATTGGGTGAAGCAGTTACTTTATGTCCCCCACCGAAAGAGGCATAAAGGGGACTAAAGGCCGCTTTACATGCTGCGATATCGTTACCGATATCGCTAGCGTGCCTACCCGCCCCCATCGTTTGTGCGTCACAGGTATATCGCTGCCCGTGGTGCACAAAATCGCGCGGACCCGTCACACTACTTACCTGCATAGCGACGTCACTGTGACCGGCGTACTGCCTCCTTCCTAAGGGGGCGGTTCGTTCGGCGTCATAGCGACGTCACTAAGCGGCCGCCCAATCAAAGCGGAGATGAGCGGGACGAACATCCCGCCCACCTCCTTCCTTCCTCATTGCTGGCGGGACGCAGGTAAGGTGAGGTTCCTCGTTTCTGTGGTGTCACACATAGCGATGTGTGCTGCCGCAGGAATGACGAACAACCTGCGTCCTGCAACAGCAACGATAATTGAGATTGGGGGGGATGTCACCGATTAGCGATTTTGAACGTTTTTGCAACGATTCAAAATCGCTAATAGGTGTCACACACAACGACATCGCTTACGCGGCCGGATGTGCGTCACAAAATCCGTGACCCCAACGACATCGCTTTAGCGATGTCATAGCGTGTAAAGCGGCCTTAAGGCTAGGTCCACCTTTCTGTTTTTTATGATCAGTCACAATCCGCGGCTCTGATAAATAACGCAATCTGTTTGGCGGATTCCGTTATTCCCATAGACTTGTATGAGCGACGGATTGTGACTGATGACGCTGCGTTGCATCCGCCGCCTGACTGATCAGTCGTGGAATGACTGAACGTCGGGCGGCAGGAACGCAGCATGTAGCGTTTTTTGAGCAGCGGAATCCTTTTGATTTCGCTCCGCATGCTCTCTTGGCGGCCGAACGATCAGCTGATTGCCCGGCAGCCGGCTTCTGTGAGCGATCAGCTAATCACCCGGCGGCTGGCTAATGAGAGCGATCAGCTGGTCACCCGGCGGCCGGCTTCTGTAAGTGATCAGCTGATCACCCGGTGGCCGGCTAATGAGAGCGATCAGCTGGTCACCCGGCGGCCGGCTTCTGTAAGCGATCAGCTGATCACCCAGCGGCCGGCTAATGACAGCGATCAGCTGATCACCCGGCGGCTGGCTAATGAGAGCGATCAGCTGATCACCCGGCGGCCGGCTATAGAGAGCGATCAGCTGATCACCCGGCGGCCGGCTTCTGTGAGCGATTAGCTGATCACCCGGCGGCTGGCTAATGAGAGCGATCAGCTGATCACCCGGCGGCCGGCTAATGAGAGCAATCAGCTGATCACCCGGCGGCCGGCTTCTGTGAGCGATTAGCTGATCACCCGGCGGCTGGCTAATGAGAGCGATCAGCTGATCACCCGGCAGCCGGCTAATGAGAGCGATCAGCTGATCACCCGGCGGCTGGCTAATGAGAGCGATCAGCTGATTGTTCTCTCTCTCTTGTTTTATAACGGAATCCGCTTTCTCTTCCAGTACTTGTCATCCGTTGTACAACGCATCAAGCGTCAAGCAACACATGTGACTGATGCAAAACAACGGAAATGTGAACCTAGCCTAAGCTGTGGAAACAGGCGCTGTACCCAGGAAAGTGAGGAAGGGAACTCAGTAGAGGAGCACATGATTATTTTTAAAAAAACATATTGGCTCATTTATTAAAATAACAAAAGTGGTAACAATTTATTTTATTAACCTGTTATTTTATATTATTGCTTCTTTTCTCACTTTATTTCTCTTCGGTTTTTTTTTTTGCAGAATGCATGTCCAGGAGTGAAGGCCGCAGCTTTGTGGGCGATGAAGCCTGCAAATACTTTACAAGCATAAACAAGAACCTATTTTCTTCGGGAAAAATGGTGATTGCCCCAGAGAAAGTGACTGAAAGCCGTTCTTTCTTGTATACTACAGTGAGTAAAGATTTTTAAATAAACTTAATATGAGGTAGAGAGGATTGACATGTCATATTTGGTCAGTGCTTAAACGCTGACCAAGAGCCATAGATGTGCAAAATACAGTACTTTATCAGCCATTTACCTGGTAAGAAGCAATGGAACATTTCAGTGTGTAATACAAGTGCCATGCATTTTGTACTATTAACCTCATAACGACGGCCGTACGACTTAAAGCGGCGGCAAAACAGGGTACTTATTCTGTTCCGCCGCTTTAAAGCGGCGGCACGAAAAAACCCTGTAGCGCCCCCCAGCGACCAAAAATCTCGGGGGTTTCAGCTACCGGGGGTAGCTGAGACCCCCCAGATTATGAATCGGGGTGTTTTTTTTGGACCCCGATCATGTGATCGGCGGTATACACCGTATACCGACGAACACATGAAAAAAAAAGAAATGGCCGGTAAAACTGATTTCTTTTTCATCTGACATGATCAAACATGTCAGATGAGAAAGAAATCTAACCCCCTAGTGCCCCCAAAGCCCCCGGTACCGGAGAGTCCCCCCACCCCCACCTCTACCCCCACCGGACTTCCAAAATGGCGCCGAAGCGCACAGAAAACTGCCGCCGGCGCCGGCTCTGCAGTCATTTCCCTCCGATCTGAAATTATCAAACATTTCAGATCGGAGGGAAATGTCCTCCCCCTGACCCCTCCTCCGGTCCACCGGAGCCCTCTGGTGACCGGAGCCCCCTCCGGTTCTCCAGAGCCACCACCCCCCCTCCCCCCTCCGGAGCGTGGAAGATGGCGGCGCACAGCGCGCGGCCGCCTTCATTCTGCTCTTTCTGCCGCATGTGACACGTCACATGCGGCAGAAAGGTGTCCCCAGGTCCCACTAGGTCACCCCCCCCCCCCAAGCCCCCGGTTATACATTACCTGTCTGCCGCTCCGGGCCCGCGATCGCCGCCTCCTTCTTCAATGCTGGCGGCGCATGCGCAGACAGCGGCTGTCAGCTGGATCCCTGCAAGCAGGGATCCTGCTGACGTCGCTGATGCACAGGCTCCACTGTGGACCGGGGGAGGGTGAGTGCAGTGATCTGCAGCCACACTCCTCACATGGAGAGGCTGCTGTTCCAGAAAATGGGGGGTACGTTCTGTGAGCGTGCCCCTCATATTCTGGAATGAGGTTACTGCAGGTCACTCTGCCCTAGGTTGGACCGGGGCAGTGTGAGTGCAGTATTCTCAGATTACTGCACCCACACTGCTCATGGAGAGCTTGCTCTTCCAGAAAATGGGGGATACGTTCCCTGAACGTGCCCCCCATATTCTAGAAGATCCAGAGTCGGCGCGGGACCTCCAAAATGGATTACAGCGACCGGAATTTCTTTATTTTCAATAAATTGGTAAAAGAGGAATGTTTCGGGGAGTGTTTTTTCAAATAAATTTTTTTTTTGTCTTTTTTTTTTCTATTACTGACTGGGTTAGTGATGTCGGGTATCTGTTCAGATGCCGTGACATCACTAACCCCAGGGCTTGATGCCAGGTGACATTACAGCTGGTATCAACCCCATATATTACCCCGTCTGCCACCGCACCAGGGCGCGGGATGAGCTGGGGCGAAGCGCCAGGATTGGCGCATCTAATGGATGCGCCACTTCTGGGGCGGCTGCGGCCTGCTATTTTTAGGCTGGGAAGAGTCCAATAACCATGGCTCTTCCCACCCTGAGAATACCAGACCCCAGCTGTCCGCTTCACCTTGGCTGGTGATCTAATTTGGGGGGGACCCCACGTTTTTTTTTTTTTTTTTTTTTTAAAAAAAAGCCTGGGGAGCCCTCCAAATTGATCACCAGCCAAGGTGAAGCTGTCAGCTGTGGTTTGCAGGCTACAGCTGTCTGCTTTACCCTAGCTGGCTATCAAAAATAGGGGGGACCCCACGTCGTTTATTTTAATTATTAATTTTTTGGGGGGCTAAATACAAGGCTAGGCACCCTTTAGTGCCACATGAAAGGCACTAAAGGGCACCAGCTTAGAATATGCAGGGGAATGGGACGTTATATTTGTTTGACATCTATCCATTCATCCATTGACGCTTTTTAGGCTGTGTGCCCACAATCAGGGTTTGCAGCGTTTTGGGCGCAGAGTGTTTTCCCTGCGTCCATAGCGCTGCGTTGTGCAGTAGAAGCACAGTGGAAGGATTTTTAGAAATCCCATGCCCAATGTGCTTCTTTTCTCCGCAGCATAAACCGACCTGTGGCGCAGCTTCCCGAGCCTCAGCATGTCAATTTATGCTGCGGAGATGAGTGTTCTCTGCAGGTAGCATAGAGCTCCACAGCGGCCTGAACCCAAATCGTGGGCTTGGGCAGCTGCGTTCTCCCGTGGACAACACTCACATCTCTGCAGGAGGCTGACACTGTGTACTAGATGCCGTGTCGCTGGATCATGGCCACAGAGCCTAACAGTGAGACATTTGTTGCTACAGCAACATTTTTGTGAAGTACCTGTGGATTCAAAATGCTTACTATACTCCTGAATAAAATCCAGTTTCCAAAATGGGGTCACTTGTGGGGGTTTTCTGATGTATAGGTACCCAAGGGGCCCTGCTAATGTGACATGGTGCGCGCAATTTATTTAAACTTTTCCAGAATTCAAATGGTGCTCCTTCCATTCCAAGCCCTCCCATTTATCCAAACAGAGGTTTTTGGCCACATGTGGGGTATCCCTGTGCTCATAAGACATTGGATAACAACCTGTGGGGTCCACGGTTTGTTGTTGTCTCTTGAAAAAGTGAGAAATTTGATGCTAAAGCAACAGTTTTGTGAAAAAAATGAAAATTTTCAATATGGCAACCTAAGCTTATCAAATTCTGTGAAGTACTCGTGGATTCAAACTGCTCACTATACACCTTGATAAAAGCCTTGAGGTGTCTTGTTTCCAGAATGAAGTCACTTGTGGGGGACCGCCACTGTTTAGGCACCTCAGGGGCTCTCCAAATGCAACCTGGCGTCCGCTATTGATTCCAGCCAATTTTGCAGTCAAATGGCACTCCTTCCCTTCCGAGCCCTGCCATGCGCCCAAACAGTTGATTTCCACCACATATAAGGTATCGCCAAACTCAGGAGAAATTGCACAATAAATGTTATGCTGAATTTTTTCCTTTTACTCTTGTAAAAAAAAAAGCTACCTGGTTGAAATAACAATTTTGTGGTAAAATTTTATTTTTTTTTTTTCATGGCTCAACGTTATAAAATTCTGTGAAGCACCTGAGGGCTCAGGGTACTCACCAAACATCTAGATAAATTCCTTGAGGGGCCTAGTTTCCAAAATGGGGCCACTTGTGCGGGGTTTCTGCTGTTTAGGTACCTTAGGGGACCTCCAAATGCGACATGGTGCCCGCAATCTTTTCTTCGGCGCTCCATTGGGAGACCCAGACGATTGGGGTGTATAGCACTGCCTCCGGAGGCCACACAAAGCATTACACAAAAAAGTGTAAGGCCCCTCCCCTTCTGGCTATACACCCCCAGTGGGATCACTGGCTCACCAGTTTTCTGCTTTGTGCGAAGGAGGTCAGACATCCACGCATAGCTCCACTGTTTAGTCAGCAGTAGCTGCTGACTATGTCGGATGGAAGAAAAGAGGGCCCATATGGGGCCCCCAGCATGCTCCCTTCTTACCCCACTTGTGGTTTGTAAGGTTGAGGTACCCATTGCGGGTACAGAGGCTGGAGCCCACATGCTGTTTTCCTTCCCCATCCCCCTGAGGGGCTCTGAGGAAGTGGGATCCTACCGGCCCCCAAGCCCTGAGGCCGGGCTCCATCCACAGACCCAGTGAACCTGCTGGATACGGAGCTGGGTACCGTTCAGGGACAAGGCCCTGCAACTTTCAGGTACTCTGTGTCCCCGTACAGACAGGCACGCACACGCCAGACTTGCTGGGTGTGTTAGTGCGCCGGGGACAGTAGCGCTGCACGCTGGGGTTTGAGTCACAGCAGCTTAGCTGTGTGACTTCATGTGCTGGGAACTACCGCGCCAGCCACTCTCGGAGCGGCGGCGCGGCTGGGACTTGTAGTGCGCCGGGGACTTAGCGCCGACCGCGCTTTTACGGCGGCGGCGCTTATAAATTTAGTCCCCGGCTTTTGCGGCCTAGCTCCGTTTCGTTCCCGCCCCCTCCCTGTCAATCAGGGAATGGGACAGACGCTGTGCAATCGTCAGCGCCGAGGGCTGGAGCCTTATTTACATGCTCCAGCCCTCTCACTAGGCACAGTGGGACGCAGGTTTCCCGCTTTTGGTCTGAGCACGCCCAGGGCCCGCCCCCCCCCTCCACAGGACGCCGGCAGCCATTCCTGCATGCAGTCTGGCTGGAGGACGGACACAGGCTCTGGGAGACCCAGACTAGGGATTTCTGGCGACCACACACCCGCGTTTAGCGGGCGGTAAGCAGCACATTAGTGCTGGCCCCACTAGTGCCACAGTGTTGTATGGTGTACTTTTTCCTGTACCAGATATATATATATATATATATATATATATACTGCACTGTACGGTCGCTTCTTGGCTGTATACCCCTATATTGCTCTGAGGAGACAGCAACATGTCATCCACAAAACGCAAGGGTGCCAAGGCACGGGCTGTATACACTGCTTGTACAGCATGTGGGGCTAATCTACCAGCAGGCTCCAACGACTCTCATTGTGTGCAATGTTCAGTCCCAGTGGCACTTCGTCAGCCAGAGCCTATGGTGGTGGTAGCCCAGGCAGAGACGCCTGTGAACCCTGCCCCGGTGACGGGGACAGAATTTGCAGTCTTTGCTGATAAAATGTCTGTGACTATGACAAAAATCCTGGAGACCTTGCAGTCCAGGCCAGTTGCTCAGACCATGGACACTGCTGTGTCTATGTTCTCCGGTCCCCCTCAGTTGGAACTAATCCGTACTTCAAGGGGGTCCCAGGCATCACAGGCTGAGGGCTCTGACTCTGATGACAGTCCCAGGCCGCCTAAGCGAGCTCGCTGGGAGAGACCCTCCACGTCATCACGCGGGTCAGGGTCTCAGCGAGAAGGGTCTCTATATGATGAGACAGAGGTGGGTGATCAGGAGTCTGGTCCTGACACCGCACTCAATTTGGATACGCCAGATGGTGACGCCATGGTAAATGACCTTATAGCGGCCATCAATAGGCTGTTGGATATTTCTCCCCCAGCCCCTTCAGCAGAGGAGGCAGCTGCCCAGCAGGAGAAATTCCATTTCCTGTATCCCAAGCGTAAATTGAGTACTTTTCTGGACCACTCTGACTTCAGAGAATCAATCCAGAAACACCATGCTTATCCGGACAAGCGTTTTTCCAAACGTCTGAAGGATACACGTTATCCCTTTCCCCCTGACGTGGTCAAACGCTGGACCCAGTGTCCAAAAGTGGACCCTCCAATATCCAGGCTTGCAGCTAGATCCATAGTTGCAGTGGAGGATGGGGCTTCACTTAAAGATGCCAATGACAGACAGATGGACCTTTGGTTGAAATCTGTCTATGAAGCTATTGGCGCGTCGTTTGCTCCAGCATTCGCGGCCGTGTGGGCGCTCCAAGCTATTTCAGCTGGTCTGGCACAGGTGGACTCTTTCTTAAGTCCAGCAGTGCCGCAAGTGGCGTCCTTAACTACGCAAATGACTGCGTTTGCGACCTACGCTATCAATGCGGTACTAGACTCTACGAGCCGTACCTCAATGGCATCCGCCAACTCTGTAGTTTTGCGCAGAGCCTTGTGGTTAAAAGAATGGAAAGCAGATTCTGCTTCTAAAAAATGTTTAACCAGCTTGCCATTATCTGGAGACAGACTGTTTGGTGAGCAATTGGCGGAAATCATTAAACAGTCCAAAAGTAAGGACTCTTCCTTACCCCAGCCCAGATCAAGCAAACCTCAACAGAGGAAGTGGCAGTCAAAGTTTCGGTCCTTTCGAGGCTCGGGCAAGCCCCAATTCTCCTCGTCCAAAGGGACTCAGAAGGAGCAAAGGAGCTCTGATTCCTGGCGGACTCACTCACGCCCCAAGAAAGCAACCGGAGGTACCGCTTCCAAGGCGGCTGCCTCATGACTTTCGGCCGCCTCCCTCCGCATCCTCGGTCGGTGGCAGGCTCTCCCGCTTTTGCGACATTTGGCTGCCACAGGTCAAAGACCGGTGGGTAACAGACATTTTGTCTCACGGGTACAGGATAGAGTTCAGTTCTCGTCCTCCGCCTCGGTTCTTCAGAACTTCCCCACATCCCGACCGAGCAGATGCCCTTCTGCAGGCGGTGCATTCTCTAAGAGCAGAAGGAGTGGTGGTCCCTGTTCCTCTTCGGGAACAAGGACAAGGTTTTTACTCCAATCTCTTTGTGGTGCCAAAAAAGGACGGCTCATTCCGTCCTGTTCTGGACCTAAAACTGCTCAACAAGCATGTGAACGCCAAGCGGTTCCGGATGGAATCCCTCCGCTCAGTCATTGCCTCAATGTCTCAAGGAGATTTCCTAGCATCAATAGACATCAAAGATGCTTATCTCCACGTGCCGATTGCTACAGAGCACCAACGCTTTCTACGCTTCGTGATAGGAGACGACCATCTTCAGTTCGTAGCTCTGCCATTTGGTCTGGCGACAGCCCCACGGGTGTTCACCAAGGTCATGGCGGCAGTGGTAGCAGTCTTGCACTCTCAGGGACACTCTGTGATCCCTTACTTGGACGATCTACTTGTCAAGGCACCCTCTCAGGAGGCATGCCAACTCAGCCTGAATGTTGCACTGGAGACTCTCCAGACGTTCGGGTGGATCATCAACTTCTCAAAGTCAACTCTGTTACCGACCCAATCACTGACGTATCTTGGCATGGAGTTTCATACTCTCTCAGCGATAGTGAAGCTTCCGCTGGACAAGCAGCGGTCACTACAGACTGGGGTGCAGGCTCTCCTTCAAAGTCAGTCGCACTCCTTAAGACGCCTCATGCACTTCCTCGGGAAGATGGTGGCGGCAATGGAGGCGGTTCCGTTTGCGCAGTTTCATCTGCGCCCACTTCAATGGGACATTCTCCGCCAATGGGACGGGAAGTCAACTTCCCTGGACAGGAAAGTCTCCCTTTCCCAGACGGCCAAGGACTCTCTGCAGTGGTGGCTTCTTCCCACCTCATTATCACAGGGAAGATCCTTCCTACCACCGTCCTGGGCGGTGGTCACGACAGACGCGAGTCTGTCAGGGTGGGGAGCAGTTTTTCTCCACCACAGGGCTCAGGGTACGTGGACCCAGCAGGAGTCCACCCTTCAGATCAATGTTCTGGAAATCAGAGCAGTGTATCTTGCCCTACTAGCCTTCCAGCAGTGGCTGGAAGGAAGGCAGATCCGAATTCAGTCGGACAACTCCACAGCGGTGGCATACATCAACCACCAAGGGGGGACACGCAGTCGGCAAACCTTCCAGGAAGTCCGGCGGATTCTGATGTGGGTGGAAGCCACGGCCTCCACCATATCCGCAGTTCACATCCCCGGCGTAGAAAACTGGGAAGCAGACTTCCTCAGTCGCCAGGGCATGGACGCAGGGGAATGGTCCCTTCACCCGGACGTGTTTCAGGAAATCTGTCGCCGCTGGGGAAGGCCGGACGTCGACCTAATGGCGTCCCGGCACAACAACAAGGTCCCGACCTTCATGGCACGGTCTCGCGATCACAGAGCTCTGGCGGCAGACGCCTTAGTGCAAGATTGGTCGCAGTTCCGGCTCCCTAATGTGTTTCCACCTCTGGCACTCTTGCCCAGAGTGCTACGCAAGATCAGATCCGACTGCAGCCGCGTCATACTCGTCGCCCCAGACTGGCCAAGGAGGGCGTGGTATCCGGATCTGTGGCATCTCACGGTCGGCCAACCGTGGGCACTACCAGACCGACCAGACTTGCTGTCCCAAGGGCCGTTTTTCCATCGGAATTCTGCGGCCCTGAACCTGACTGTGTGGCCATTGAGTCCTGGATCCTAGCGTCTTCAGGATTATCCCAAGGGGTCGTTGCCACCATGAGACAGGCTAGGAAGCCCACGTCCGCTAAGATCTACCACAGAACGTGGAGGATATTCTTATCCTGGTGCTCTGCTCAGGGAGTGTCTCCCTGGCCATTTGCATTGCCTACATTTCTTTCTTTCCTGCAATCTGGGTTAGAAAAAGGTTTGTCGCTCGGCTCCCTTAAAGGGCAAGTCTCGGCGCTATCCGTCTTTTTTCAGAAGCGTCTAGCACGACTTTCTAAGGTACGCACGTTCCTGCAGGGGGTTTGTCATATCGTACCCCCGTACAAGCGGCCGTTAGATCCATGGGATCTGAACAGGGTACTAGTTGCCCTCCAGAAGCCGCCCTTCGAGCCTCTGAGGGAGGTTTCACTTTCTAGACTATCACAGAAAGTGGCTTTTCTGGTAGCGATCACATCTCTTCGGAGAGTGTCTGAGCTAGCAGCGCTGTCATCCAAGGCTCCCTTCCTGGTCTTCCACCAGGACAAGGTAGTGCTGCGACCCATTCAGGAGTTTCTCCCGAAGGTGGTATCCTCTTTTCATCTTAATCAGGATATCTCTTTGCCTTCTTTTTGTCCTCATGCAGTTCATCGGTATGAGAAGGATTTACATTTGTTAGATCTGGTGAGAGCACTCAGAAGCTACATTTCCCGCACGGCGCCCCTGCGCCGTTCGGATGCACTCTTTGTCCTTGTCGCTGGTAAGCGCAAAGGGTCGCAGGCTTCTAAGGCCACCCTGGCTCGATGGATCAAAGAACCAATTCTTGAAGCCTACCGTTCTGCTGGGCTTCCGGTTCCATCAGGGCTGAAGGCCCATTCTACCAGAGCCGTGGGTGCGTCCTGGGCATTACGACACCAGGCTACGGCTCAACAGGTGTGCCAGGCAGCTACCTGGTCGAGTCTGCACACTTTCACCAAACATTATCAGGTGCATACCTATGCTTCGGCGGACGCCAGCCTAGGTAGAAGAGTCCTGCAGGCGGCAGTTGCCTCCCCGTAGGGGAGGGCTGTCTTCGCAGCTCTAACATGAGGTATTCTTTACCCACCCAGGGACAGCTTTTGGACGTCCCAATCGTCTGGGTCTCCCAATGGAGCGCCGAAGAAGAAGGGAATTTTGTTACTTACCGTAAATTCCTTTTCTTCTAGCTCCTATTGGGAGACCCAGCACCCGCCCTGTTGTCCTTCGGGATTTTTGGTTGTTTTTCGGGTACACATGTTGTTCATGTTGAACGGTTTTCAGTTCTCCGACGTTACTTCGGAGTGAATTTGTTTAAACCAGTTCTTGGCTTTCCTCCTTCTTGCTTTTGCACTAAAACTGGTGAGCCAGTGATCCCACTGGGGGTGTATAGCCAGAAGGGGAGGGGCCTTACACTTTTTAGTGTAATGCTTTGTGTGGCCTCCGGAGGCAGTGCTATACACCCCAATCGTCTGGGTCTCCCAATAGGAGCTAGAAGAAAAGGAATTTACGGTAAGTAACAAAATTCCCTTCTTTCAGCCAAATTTCCTTTCTAAAATTCAAATATTGCTCCTTTCGTTCCAAGCCCTCCCATTTGTCCAAACAAAGGTTTCAGACCACATGTGAGGTATCACCGCGCTCATAAAAAAGTGGTTAACAAACCTTGAGGTCAAATTTTTGGAATTACCTCTTGAAAAAGTGAGAAAATTGATGCTAAAGCAACATTTTTGAGAAAATTATTAAAATTTTCAATATGACAACGTAACGTTAACAAAATCTGTGAAGTACCTGTGGATCTAAAATGCTCACTATACCCCTAGATAGAAGCCTTGAGGGGTCTAGTTTCCAAAATGGTGTCACTTGTGAGGGATTTCTTCTGTTTAGGTACCTTAGCGGACCTGTAAATGCAACATGGTGCCCGCAATCTATTTCAGCCAAATTTGCTTTCCAAAATTCAAATATTGCTCCTTCTGTTCCGAGCCCTCCCATTTGTCCAAACAGAGGTTTCTGACCACATGTGGGGTATCGGCGCGCTCATAAGAAAGTGGGGAACAAGTTTTGAGGTCCATTTTGTTGTGTTATTTCTTCTAAAAGTGAATAAATTTGGGTTAGAGCAACATTTTTAGGTAAAATTTAATTTTTGCTTTTTTTCATTCCACATTGCTTTTGTTCATGTGAAGCACCTGAAGGGTTAATAAACTTCTTGAATGTGGTTTTGAGTACTTTGGGGGGTGCAGTTTTTAGAATTGTGTCACTTTTGGGTATTTTCTGTCATCTAGGCCTATTGAAGTCACTTCAAATGTGATGTGGTCCCTAAAAAACTGGTTTTGTAAATTTTGATGTAAAAATGAGAAATTGCTGATAAACTTTGAACCCCTCTAACTTCCTAACAAAAAAAAATTTTGTTTCCAAAATTGTGCTGATGTAAAGTAGACATGTGGGAAATGTTATTTATTAACTATTTTGTGTCACAGAAATCTCTGGTTTAACGGTATAAAAATTCAAAAGTTGAAAATTGCTAAATTTTCAAAATTTTTGCCAATATTCAATTTTTTTCATAAATAAACACAAAAAATATTGTCCTAAATTTGGTACTAACATGAAGTCCAATATGTGACGAAAAAACAATCTCAGAATCACCGGGATCCGTTGAAGCGTTCCAGAGTTATAACCTCATGAAGTGACACTGGTCAGAATTGCAAAATTTGGTCTGGTCATTAAGGTGAAAATTAGCTCCGTCACTAAAGGGTTAAAAAGGGAATTGCTTAAAGAGAACCTCTTATGTGAAAAAATGTTGTTATCCTGCAGAAATGGGGTTATTCTGCAGGTTATTAGCATTTAGAACCTGCCCAGCACATCAAACCCCACTGCCGGGAGGAAATTAACTTTATTTTCCTTATGGCAGTGTTCGGGTTTCAGTCATCAGGGACGCGCCGGTACAGGTTCAGTCACCGCTCTGTGTATCAAAGGTGGCTGCTGTAACCACCACACTGACTGATAGCCGGGTCTAATTCTGAGCGGCTGTCAGTCTTGTGACGGGGTGTGGTTACAGACGCTGCTCTCGATACAGAGCGGTGACTGACCCACACCGGTACCACTCTGATGACTGAAACCCAAAAGAATGAAGTTCTTTTCCTTCTGGCAGCAGGGCTCGAAGTGCAGGCGCCAGGCAGGTTCCAAATGCTATTAATCTGCAGGTTAACAGTATTTTTACCAGGTAACAGGTTCCATTTTAGAATGGACTTGTTCTCATGAAATATATTAATAAACAGACAACTCCTTTACAAAAACCTGCTGACAGATTCTCTTTAAACCTATTGACCTCCTTTGTTCCAAAGATGGTTTTGGACATTCATAATGGGGACATTGTTTTCCTCTCTTATTGTCTATCTCTTGTTCATTCCGGGAGAATTCTCTTCACTAGCTGGATGTGGTTAGAGCCATTAGCACCTACTTTTCTATTATTAAGGTCTTTCAGCCTTCCAGTTCTCACTTTCTGATCTCTGATAGGCCACTCAAGGACCTGTCGGCCTTGGAAACAGCTATTTCCATTGGGCTATTGTGAAAGCATTCAAGGCTAAGGGTAAACTTCCACTCCTTTGGGTACTGCTAATTCCACAAAGTCGGTTGGGGTCTCCTTGAGAGTCGAGAAAGTCCAGAAAGAAGTAATATTTTACCACATTCATGGTATAAAACGTACTGCTTTATAGTGAAAGCAATCAATGAAATGTAGCTTCCGGACACTGGTAGCACTCATGCAGCCTCATATAAGGACACTGCCACCACCATGTTTCACTATATTGCACGTCTGTTGCATTTCTGAAGAAGAATAGAGTGCAAGTGATTAGTGACCAGGTATGTGTTCCACCCACGGTAGACCTGTGATGTCATGGTGGTGGTTCCGAGTGACGATGGGGCTGTACCGGGCACTTTCAACAGGCTTTTGTGATGGAGGTTAAAAATAATATTAAAAAGGGGAAGAGAAAAATAAAATAAATATATAAACATTGAGTTTGTGACTCCAGTTGGGATGTTCAGCTTCGGTATGGCCGGGCACTGCTGAAGGTCCCCAAGAGTTAGGTGGTGATACACAGTGCCAAAGGGATTGTTGGATAGTCTGGAATCTGCACATTTTTCGAGAGGTGAAGGTGTCACAAAAATGAGGCCATTGAGGGATATTTCACTAGGTGTGCTTCCAATTGCACCTAAGCTTTAGATGAGTCCCCCATCCACTAATATCTAAGCTGGTCCAACAATGTGGCTTGATAATATGCACGTATATTTGGGCACCCCAAGCCTCTCGCTTCTACTGTCAAGAAAAGCAGTTTGCTTGGTTCCATATGAAACTTGTGAGGGCTGACTGGATCTTGTTTAGGGTGCGTGCTGTTACTTTAATAGGTAGGTTGCGAAAGTAATAGAGAACCCCCGGGGCAGTATCATCATTTTAACTATGGAGATACGGTCTGTCCAGGACACTAATACTTTGGTATATGTTTGTAGCTCTATTGTTATAGTTTGCTGTAAATTTGAGTAGTTAACTCTTTCTATGTTCTTAATCGGGAATGTCAAGTGAATGCCCAGGTAGGGGATTTTATCTGTTATCCACACCAGTGGTAAGTCTGCTTCTAAACTCCTCCTGACGTCCTCCGGGATACCCATATTTAGTATCAGGGATTTACTCATATTTACTTTATAATGCTAACTTGAATGAACTAGGCAATAGTTTGAAAACTGTGTTGTAGAGAAACCTTGGGTTTGTGACACACAGGCCTCTTTGCAGATGACGTCATCCTATTTTGTTTTCCATTCTCCCTATTGTAATCCCCGAGATTTATTTTCCAACCTGAATTGTTGGAGCAAATTGTTCCATTAATTAAATAAATATCAGGGGGTAAAGAGGGCACCCCTGCCTCGTTCCATTGGTTATGCAAAATTTTTGGGACAGTAACCCAGATGAGTAAACCTGGGCTGAAGGGGATGTATAAAGTGCCATAATAGATGACAAAATTGGCCCCGAAAATCCAAAACACTTGAGTACTTCTTTCATGTAGCCCCAATGAACCCTATCGAAACCTAAACCTTCTCCGCATCCAAAGATAGAAGCAGAGAAGGCGTCCGACCCGCCTCCAACTCGGCGATAAGATCAATAAGGCGTCGAGTTTTATCACTAGCTTGTCTGATTTTTACAAAGCCGACCTGGTTATTATGGATAATCTCTGGTAGTATGTTAAGGAGCTCTGAAGATATTATCTTGGTGTATAGTTTAATATCTCTATTTAGTAAAGAGGTTGGCTGAAACTTTGCCGGCGTGTCCGGATTTTTCCCTGGTTTGGATAAGGTAAAAATGTGAGCATTGAGCATTTCGGTAGGGAAAGAGCTTTTCTGTGCTGCCTCATTAAACAGTCTTTCAGGATAGGGGGAAACCATTTTTCTTTGTCGCTCCATTGGGAGACCCAGACAATTGGGGTGTATAGCTACTGCCTCCGGAGGCCACACAAAGTATTACACTTTAAAAAGTGTAACCCCTCCCCTCTGCCTATACACCCTCCCGTGCATCACGGGCCCATCAGTTTTTATGCTTTGTGTTGAAGGAGGCACACAAGCTCCACATTTTAGTCAGCAGCAGCTGCTGATTGTATCGGATGGAAGAAAAGAGGGCCCCCACAGGGCCCCCGGCATGCTCCCTTCTCACCCCACTGAGTCGGCGGTGCTGTTAAGGTTGAGGTACCCATTGCGGGTACAGAGGCTGGAGCCCACATGCCGTTTTCCTTCCCCATCCCTTAGGGGCTCTGGGAGAAGTGGGATCCTAACCGGTCATCCAGGCACTGGGACCGGGCTCCATCCGCAGCCCCTGGGGGAATCTGACGGACAGGAGACTGGATATCATCAGGGACAGGGCCCTGCATCCATAAGGTACTCTGTGTCCCCTTAGGGACGGCGCATGCAGCGCCTGTGTTACAGACGCCGCAGCAGCTGCTGTGTGGTTGGTGAGACTGGGACTACCGCGCCGACCGCGCCTGTTTGCCGGCCGCGTTTTTAACTTTAGTCCCCGGCTTTTGCGGCCTAGTACCATATACTCCCGCCCCCAAGCCTGCCAGTCAGGGGTAGGGGCGGGACGGCCGACTGGACGTCGGCAGTGAGGGCTGGAACATACTTTGGTATCCTCCTCCCCCCTCACTG
This sequence comes from Anomaloglossus baeobatrachus, assembly GCF_048569485.1. Classification (NCBI taxonomy): domain Eukaryota; kingdom Metazoa; phylum Chordata; class Amphibia; order Anura; family Aromobatidae; genus Anomaloglossus; species Anomaloglossus baeobatrachus. Next base: position 273,291,527 of record NC_134354.1, on the reverse strand, counting down.
AGCACTGTGGGGCACCAGTTTCCCGCACTTTCTTAGGCACGCCCACGGCTCCATCCTCCCCTCAGAACGCTGGCAGCCATTGTTATAATCAATACTGCCTGTGGGGGATTTCAGAACGGGCTCCGCAGTTCTGACAGAAGTGGGATCCTAACCGGTCGCCGGTCACTGGGACCGGGCTCCTTCCGCAGCCCCTGGGGGAATCTGACGGACAGGAGGCTGGATACCATCAGGGACAGGGCCCTGCATCCATCAGGTACTCTGTGTCCCCTTAGGGAAGGCGCATGCAGCGCCTGTGTTACAGACGCCGCAGCGGCTGCTCTGTGGTTTGTGAGCCAGGACTACCGCGCCGACCGCGCCTGTTGGCCGGCCGCGCGTTTAACTTTAGTCCCCGGCTTTTGCGGCCTAGTACATGTACTCCCGCCCCCGGGCCTGCCAGTCAGGGGTAAAAGCAGGACGGCCGACTGGACGTCGGCAGTAAGTGCTGGAGCATGCTTGGTATCCTCCTCCCCCCTCACTGAGCACTGTGAATCATTTCTGCTGGTGGGGGATTTCAGAACGGGCTCCGCAGTTCTGGGAAAAGTGGGATCCTAACCGGTCGCCGGTCACTGGGACCGGGCTCCCTCCGCAGCCCCTGGGGGAATCTGACGGACAGGAGGCTGGATTTCATCAGGGACAGAGCCCTGCACCCATGAGGTACTCTGTGTCCCCTTAGGGACGGTGCATGCAGCGCCTGTGTTACAGACGCCGCAGCGGCTGCTGTGCGTTTTGTGAGCCGGGACTACCGCGCCGACCGCGCCTGTTGGCCGGCCGCGTTTTTAACTTTAGTCCCAGGCGTTTGCGGCCTAGTACAGGTACTCCCGCCCCCGAGCTTGACAGTCAGTCACTTCTGCCGGTGGGGGATTTCAAGGAGCACTGCAGCTCTGAGAGTCCCTGGCAGGGAATCTGGTGGACACACCACCGCTTGGGGCGGTTGGTAAGCCACACCAGTTGTCAGGTGCTGGACCCCCCTGAGTTCCGTAGTGTGTATATATATATATATATATATATATATATATATATATATATATATATATATATATATATATATATATATATATATATATATATTAGTATACATTTTCTCTATTCGGCAGCATTATTTGCTTTGGCTCCCTCAGCCGGAGCCTCCGGCACTGGTGGGACCCTCGGCTCAGGAGGTACCGCCGGTTTCCACTGCAAGATGGAAGGGACAGAGTTTACAATTTTGACTGAGAAACTCTCTGAGTCGCTTCACATTCCATGGCTCAGTCCATGGACGGACGGTCTGCTAAGATACTAGAAGCTCGGCAGTCCAGACCAGTAACACAGGGCCAGGGCACAGTGAGTTCATCGTCCCCAGGCCCTCTCAGTCGGTACAGCAAAGGGCTCCTGGGGTGGCACCCAGATCCCACGGTGAGAACTCCGACACGGACCGCAGCCTCAGACAGGCTAAGCGGGCTTGCTGGGAACCTTCCCCGGCGGCATCACGCGGTTCGGGGTCTCAGCATGAGGACCCTCTGGAGGATGAAGCGGAGGTCGCAGCTCAGGGCTCTGATCCTGACGTGCTCTCAACACCTGAAGGGGACGCCATAGTAAATGACCTTATAACGTCCATCAACCAGGTGCTAGTCCTTCTCTCCCAACTCCACCTATAGAGGAGTCGGCTTCACAGTAGGAGAAACACCAGTGTAGGTTTCCCAAACATACCCGGAGTGCGTCTTTCGATCACTCTAACTTCAGAGATGCTGTCCAGAAGCACAGAGCACTTCCGGACAAGCGCTTACTCAGCGCCTTAATGACACACGTTACCCTTTCCCCCCTGACGTAGTTAAGGGCTGGGCTCAGTGTCCCAAGGTGGATCCTCCAGTCTCCAGACTGGCGGCTAGTTCCGTAGTATGAGTGGCAGATGGTTCATCGCTCAAGGATGCCACTGACAGGCAAATAGAGCTCATGATGAAATCCATCTATGACGCCATAGGCGCGTCTTTGCTCCGGCCTTCGCAGTAGAGCGGGCACTCCAAGCTATCTCAGCTTGTCTGTCTGAGACTAATGTGGTCGCACGTACCTCTGCTCCGCAGGTTGTGTCTTTGACTTCTCAGGCGTCGGTTTTTTCGTCCTACGCCATGAACACCGTCCTGGACTCTGCGAGCCGTACAGCGGTAGCATCCGCCAATTCGATAGCAGTCCGCAGGGCCATGGGGCTACGCGATTGGAAGGCAGACTCTGCTTCCAAGAAGCTCTTAACCGGTTTGCCATTTTCTGGCGACCGTTTGTTTGGCGTGCAACTGGATGAAAAACCGATGGGTGAGAGACATTCCGTCTCACGGTTACAGGATAGAGCTCAGCTCTCGTCCTCCTACTCGTTTCTGCAGATGGAGTTGTGATCCCCGTTCCGCTTCAAGAACGTGGTCGCGGTTTTTACTCCAACTTGTTAGGGGTACCAAAAAAGGACGGATCATTCCGGTCCGTTTCCGGCCCTCATTCTGCTCAACAGACACGTGAGAACCAGACGGTTCGGATGGAATCTCTCCACTCAGTCATCGCTTCGATGTCCCAGGGAGTCTTCCTAGCATCAATCTACATCAGGGATGCTTATCTCCATGTGCCGATTACACCAGAGCATCAACGCTCCCGGTGTGTCGCCATCCGGGTCGAACGCTTTCAGCTCGTGACTCTGCCTTTCGGCCTGGCGACAGTCCCAAGGGTCTTCACCAAGGTCATGGCATCAGTGGCGATGGGCCTACACTCTCAGGGACACTCGGTGATCCCTTGCCTAGACGATCTCCTAAGTCAAGGCACCCTCCCGGGTGCCACGTCAACACAGCCTGAACATGGTTTTGGAGACTCTCCAGAGGTTCGGGTGGATCATCAATTTCCCAAGTAAAAATTGACACCGACCCAATCACTGACTTACCTCGGGATGGAGTTCATTCTCTCTCTGAGATAGTGAAGCGATCGCTGGACAAACAGCGTTCGCTGCAGACAGGGGTGCACTCTCTCCTTCGGGCCCAGTCTCACCCCTTGAGGCGCCTCAAGCGCTTCCTAGGGAAGATGGTGGCAGCAATGGAGGCAGTTTCCCTTGCGCAGTTTCATCTGTGTCCACTCAACGGCACATTCTCCGCAAATGGGACAGGAGGTCGACGTCCCTAGACAGGAACGTCTCTCTTTCACTGGCAGACAAAACCTCTCCTCAGTGGTGGCTTCTTCCCCTTCTTGGTCGAAAGAAATGTCCTTCCTGCTCCCATCCTGGGCTATGGTCACGACGGACAAGAGTTTGTCAGGGTGGACAGCGGTCTTCCTCCACCACAGGGCTCAGGGAACCTGGACTCTGACAGAGTCCTCCCTTTAGATCAATGTTCGGGAGATAAGGCCAGTGTAGCTAGCCCTAAAGTCGTTCCAGCGGTGGCTGGACGGCAGGCAGATCCGGATACAGTCGGACGACGCCACGGCGGTCGCGTACATCAACCGCCAGCACAGAGCGCTGGCGGCGGACGCATCAGTTCAGGTCTAGTCGCAATTTCGACTGCCTTATGTATTTCCTCCTCTGGAGCTGCTGCCCAGAGTGTTACTCAAGATCGGGTCCGACTGCAGCCGCGCCATCCTCGTCGCTCCAGACTGGCCGAGGAGGTCGTGATACCTGGATCTGTGGCACCTCACGGTGGGTCGACCGTGGGCACCTCCGGACCGACCAGACTTGCTGTCTCAAGGGCCATTGTCCATCTGAATTCTGAGGTCTTCAACCTGACTGGGTGGCCATTGAGTTCTGGCTCTTAGCGTTCTCAGAGTTTTCTCTATCACGTCTTTCGCAGAAGGTGGTCTTCCTAGTGGCAGGCACATCACTTCGGAGAGTGTCTGAGCTAGCAGGGCTGTCATGCAAGCCCCCTTCCTGGTATTTCGCCAGGATGAAGTTGTTCTGCGTCCGGTCCCGGAATTCCTATTTAAGGTGGTATCCTCCTTTTCTTCTCAATCAGGATATCTCCTTACCTTCTTTTGGCTCTCATCCAGTTCACAATTGTGAAAAGGATTGCACTTGTTAGATCTCGGGAGAACACTCCGGCTCTTTTTTCGCGCACTGGGCCCCCGCGCCGTTTTGATGCGCTCTTTGTCCTGGTCACTGGGCAGCGTAAGGGGTCGCAGGCTTCCAAGTCAACCTTGGCTCGGTGGATCAAGGAACTGACCCTTGAAGCCTACCGTTCTTCTGGGCTTCCGATTCCTTTAGAGCTGAAAGCCAATTCTACCAGAGCCGCAGAGGCATCTGGGGCATGGCGTCACCGGGCTACGGCTCAGCAGGTGTGTCAGCACTACCTGGTCGAGTCTGCACTTTTTTCACGAAACACAATCAGGTTCATGCCTATGCTGTGGCAGATGCCAGCCTAGGTAGGCGAGTCCTTCAGGAGGCGGTTGCTCTCCTGTAAGAGAGGGCCGTTTTTTCGGCTCGTTTTATCGAGGTATTCTTTTACCCACCCAGGGACTGCTTTTGGACATCCCAATTGTCTGGGTCTCCCAATGGAGCGACAAAGAAGAAGGGAATTTTGTTTACTTACCGTAAATTCCTTTTCTTCTAGCTCCTATTGGGAGACCCAGCACCCGCCCCTGTTCCCTTCGGGCTGTTGTTCTTTTGTGTACACATGTTGAAGGGTTCTTTTGGTTCATGGTTTCAGTTCTCCGAACATCCTTCGGATTGAATTTACCTTAGACCAATTTATAAGTTCCTCCTTCCTGCTTTGGCACCAAAACTGATGGGCCCGTGATGCACGGGAGGGTGTATAGGCAGAGGGGAGGGGTTACACTTTTTAAAGTGTAATACTTTGTGTGGCCTCCGGAGGCAGTAGCTATACACCCCAATTGTCTGGGTCTCCCAATAGGAGCTAGAAGAAAAGGAATTTACGGTAAGTAAACAAAATTCCCTTCTTTTATATTTCTCATAATAGTTTGGAATGCCATCTGGGCCCGGGGCTTTATGCAGCTTCACAGAATCCAGAGCTTTTTCTATTTCGGTCGCTGTAAACGTTTGGGAAAGGCTTTTCCTCTGTGTAGTAGATAGTTTTGGGAGTTTCACTGCTCTTAAAAATGCAAGTATCTTACCTCGTTCTTGTTGAGGGGTATGGGTATCCTCCTTCAAGTTATACAAGGTGGCATAATAGTTAGCAAATTCGTTTGCAATTTCCTGGGGTCCATTATTTTCTCTGTATTTGAAGCTTTCAAGTAGGGTATGCAAAATTTTGCTGCTTGTACTTTAATCTGTCTGGCCAGTAAGGCCCCAGGCCTATTACCATATTTTTCGGACTATAAGGCTATGTGCGTACTAGGCGTTTTTACCCGCGGTTTTGCTGCAGAAATTTCTTGAGAAATGTTTGAAATCTTTCTGCAGACATTTCCCAGCAAAACCTATGGGAAAAAAAATAGCTGTGCGCACACTGCGTTTTTTTTCTCAAGAAAATTCTTTGTGAAGATTTGCTTGAGAAAATTTCTTGAGAAAATGTGCATGTCACTTCTTTTCAGCAGGTACCTGCAGTATACCCCCGGTATTTCACTCCATTCACTGTAATGTAATCGCGAAATTCCGGGGGTATACCGCAGGTAGCAAATGATGTGCGGTATACCCCCGGTATAGCCGCGATTTACCTGCGGTAATGTTCATCGCTGCCTGCTGTTTTGCAGGAAGTGATGTTATTATGACAGAAGAGGAAGCGGAGCAGAGTAAACACACATCACACTCCCTGGACGCCGCACAGAAGCACTTCCGTGTGACCTCCAGGTGCCCGTGCAGTCTGTGTCCCGCTCCAGCCCCGCCGCTGCCTGCACTGCGGTGTGTCATTGTCTGCCCGCAGTGTCAGCAGCTTGTCACCCTGCAGCTCAGGCAGACACTGACACACAGCAGTGCGTGCAGCCGCGGGGATGACGGGCGCTGCTGTCAGGAGGTGAGATGAGATCATTACCTGCTGTGACGATCTCCTGCCTCCTGACGTCACCGCTGTCACTGCCGTCTATGCCCGCGGCCCAAGACTGTCACTGGCGGTGACGTCACGGGCTCTCGCGATACTGCTGAGAACGCGGCGGGCTTAGAAAGCAGTGACAGCGCTGATGGCAGGACTGCAGGAGATCATCACAGCCGGTAATGAGCTCATCTAACCTCCTGATGGCAGCGCTCGGCATCCCCTGCAGCGACCTGGGCTGACCTATTGATGTTAGCTCTGGTCACTGCATTACTCTCCCAGCCAATGGGGAACCTTCTGTTCTTCATTGACTGGGACAGTATCTATGGTATGGATCGTCATGGGACACCCCCCCCCCCCCCTTATTGGATTACGCCGCACCCGGATTTGATTGTTCTTGTCAATAAATTAGTGAAAGAGGGAATGTGGGGAGTGTTTTTTCAAATAAAACTTTTTTTGCTGTCTATTTTTTATTTCTTACTGACTGGGTTGGTGATGTCGGGTATCTGATAGACGCGTGACATCACTAACCCCAGGGCTTGATGCCAGGTGACATTACACATCTGGCATCAACCCCATATATTACCCCGTTTGCCACCGCACCAGGGCAATGGGATGAGTTGGGGCGAAGCGCCAGGATTGGCACGTCTAATGGATGCGCCACTTCTGGGGCGGCTGCAACCTGCTATTTTTAGGCTGGGGAGTGTCCAATAATAGTCGACCTCCCTAGTCTGAGAATATCAGACTCCAGCTGTCTGCTTTACCTCGGCTGGTGATCCAATTTCGGGGAGGACCCCACGTTTTTTGTTTTAAATTATTTATTTAATGTAAAATAACAGCGTGGGGTGCCATCTGTTTTGGATTACCAGCCAAGGTGAAGCTGCCAGCTGTGGTCTGCAGGCTGCAGCCGTCTGCTTTACCCTAGCTGGCTACAAAAGATGGGGGGACCTCACGTCATTTTTTTTTTAATTATTTATTTATTTTTTGGCTAAATACAAGGCTAGGCACCCTTTAGTGCCACATGAAAGTCACTAAAGGGTGCCAGCTTAGAATATGCAGGGGGGTGGGACATTATACAGGTCTTTCTCATCTATCTATTCATCAATCCATCTTTCCCTCTATCCATTATCTGTCTATCGATTTTTCTATTATCTATATTATTTATTGCAGTTCAGCATAAAAAAAACGCAGGGACCAACCTGCGGAAAAACCGTGGCAAAAACGCATGCGTTTTTCCCGTGGTTTTGGTGCGGTTTTTACCGCAGGTGCGGTAATCTTCAACTCCCAGAAGTTTCTCAAGAAATTTTCTTGAGAAAAATCACTTTTCTAGTGCGCACATAGCCTAAGACGCACCTGACCATAAGATGCACCCTGGTTTTAGAGGAGGAAAATAGGAAAATAAAATTTTAACCAAAAAATGTGGTCATGACACACTGTTATGGGGCGAGGATCTGCTGCTGACACTGTTATGGGGTAATGTCCCCAAATTCTCTACTAAGGTACCCCATTCTGGTAACGATCCTCCTGCCTTGTATATGATCCTGCTCATATACCCCCATCCTGCTCATATACCCCCATCCATCCTTCTCATATACCCCCATCCATCCTGTTCATATACCCCCCATCTTGCTCATATACCCCATCCATCCTGCTCATATACCCCCATCCATCCTGCTCATATACCCCATCCATCCTGCTCATATACCCCATCCATCCTGCTCATATACCCCATTCATCCTGCTGATATACCCCATCCATCCTGCTCATATACCCCTTCCATCCTGCTCATATACCCCCATCCATCCTGCTCATATACCCCCCATCATGCTCATATACCCCCAATCCTGCTCATATACCCCCATCCTGCTCATAATATACCCCCCATCCTGCTCATAATATACCACCCATCCTGGTATATGGCCTGTATCCTATGGCACAGAAAAAAAAATAAACGTTTATACTCACCTTCCCTCACTCCCTGCAGCACTGATCATCTTCCTCTCTGTCTCAGCTGCAGTGCCGCTGAGTGGAGCCGTCACCGTTGTCTGCAGCATCGCGATGTCTTCCTGTCTGTGGCAGTTAGCTGATCTGTGTGGACACTAGCGGCGCATACAGCGATGACGTCATCGCTGTGCTCACCACTCTCTACACAGATCAGCTGACCGCCACAGACAGGAAGACATAGTGATGCTGCAGGGGGACGGCTTCACACACGGTGACGGGTGAGTGTACTGATTCACTGCACCCCGCGCTGAGAATGATGCACGGGGGCAGTGATTACAGCGTCACATGATCACTCCAGGCTGTAGTTGCTAGGGGTGATCATGCGGGCCGGCTGTTAATTATGCACGCACCCCCCGCTCATCATCCTGCCCACCTGTCGGTGCTGGCTTCAGCACTGAGAGATGATGGGCGACAGGATGGGCATGCATATGTAATGAGTGGGCACACGTGGTCACGGCAGGCTGCTACAGCCGGCTCGTGTCCCCGATGACCCACTCCACCGCAGCGCCCTCATTCCCTGCAGCCACATTCAGACCATAAGACGCACCCCCCCACTTTCCCCCAACATTTGGGGGGGGGGGGGGGAGTGCGTCTTATGGTCCGAAAAACACGGTACCCTGCCAATAGTATGATAGTTTAAGCTTTTTAAGGGCATGTTCGTATTTGTGTAGGTTCAATTTGTGTAGCTGACTGTACAGGGCTGATATCTCCGACGCTCTCTCGGCCGAATGTCTGTTTGTTTAATCTGTGTAGGCTAGCCAACTTGCTTTGAAGGAAGTGGTCAGTATTTGGGATACTTTTTTATGATGTGAGGCCTGCTTTATAAAATGACCTCTCATGGCCGCTTTATGTGCACACCACAATGTCGGTTCTGTGACTTCACCATTATCATTGATTTCCAAGTAATCCTGGATAGCTTGATGTGTTTGGGTCATATATGAAGGATGATTCAGTGTATATGTGTTTAGGTGCCATATCGGGGATGTGGAAGTCGCAAAGCTCTCCTCTATGTTTAGGGCAGGGGTGGGGAACCTCCGGCCCGGGGGCCGTATGCGGCCCGTGATGACATTTAATGCGGCCCCCGGGCACATTCCAGGCTACCCCAGTGCTTGAGCGGCCCTTTAAAATCCCAGTGCGTTCTGGGTAGATGCTAGAATGTACAGGCTTTTTCCAGATCCTGATTGCAGCCCGTACTAGAATGTACGTGCTCTTTTCGGGACCTGACTACAGCCCGTACATTCTAGACTGAACCCGGGACTGTGCTCGAGTGCTGAGAGTTTACCTTGTGGGCGGGGTAAGCAGCGCGCTGTGCTCCAGTCATAGCAGAAGAGGTGCAGCAGATGCCTCCCTGCTGTACATGCCTCCCGGACCTGTGCTGTGTGACTCCCCCTCCCCTAGTATTGTGAGTATACAACCCATCGCTGCCCCTCATCCAGTGCTCTGTACCCCCCCTACTACTGTGTGTAGCCCCAAGTGCTGTGTACCCCCTAGTACTGTGTGTAACCCCTCAATGCTGTGTACCCCCTAGTACTGTGTGTAACCCCTCAATGCTGTGTAATCTGTGCAGCCTCCTAGTGCTGTCAGTGCTGCCACATAGTGCCTCTCCCTGCTGCCTCCAAGTGCTGTCACCTAATGCTCTCCGTGCTGCCTTCTAATGCTGTCACTGTCAGTGCTCTTTGTGCTGCCACCTAGTGCTCTTTGTGCTGCCACCTAGTGCTCTTTGTGCTGCCACCTAGTGCTTTCCGTGCTGCCACCTAGTGCTCTCCGTGCTGCCACCTAGTGTGCTCTCTGTGCTGCCAGCTAGCGCTGTCTGTGCTGCCAACTAGCGCTGTCTGTGCTGCCAACTAGCGCTGTCTGTGTTGCCAACTAGCGCCCTCTGTGCGTGCTGCCAACTGGTGATCTCTGTGCTGCCAGCTGGTGCTCTCTGTGCTGCCAACTAGTGCTGTCCGTTGTGCCAGCTAGTGCTCTCCGTGCTGCCACCTAGTGCTCTCCGTGCTGCCACCTAGTGCTCTCTGTGCTGCCACCTAGTGCTCTCTGTGCTGCCAACTAGCGCTCTTTGCTGACATCTAGCGCCCTCTGTGCTGCCAACTGGTGCTCTCTGTGCTGCCAGCTAGTGCTCTCTGTGCTGCCACCTAGTGCTGTCCGTTGTGCCACCTAGTGCTGTCCGTTGTGCCACTTCGTGTTGTCCGTTGTGCCGCCTCGTGCTGTCCGTTGTGCCGCCTCGTGCTGTCCGTTGTGCCGCCTCGTGCTGTCCGTTGTGCCGCCTCGTGCTGTCCGTTGTGCCGCCTCGTGCTGTCCGTTGTGCCGCCTCGTGCTGTCCGTTGTGCCGCCTCGTGCTGTCCGTTGTGCTGTCCGTTGTGCCGCCTAGTGCTGTTCGTGCTGCCACCTAGTGCTGTCTGTGCCCGCCACTAGTGCTGTCCATGCTCAGCATCTCCTGTGATGTATACACCCCTCCTGTGATCTATACGCTCCTCCTGTGATGTATACGCCCCAACCTCTCCTGTGATGTATATGCCCCAGCCTTTTCTGGGATGTATATGACGCAGCCACGCCTGTGATGTATATGCCTCAGTATCTCCTGTGATGTATATGCCTCAGTGTCTCCTGTGATGTATATGCCCCCAGCCTCTGCAGACAAAGACAAACCTGGAAAAGCAGTTGTGAGAAACAAAATGATCAATATCACCAAACATCACAGCCGCTCCGGCCACCACATTAGGGGTGAGTTAATTAATTGTTTGACCAAATATAGCCTGGTTCTTTTCAAGTTGATAATATTTTGTGCGGCCCCCGAAGGTTGGTAGAAAATTCCAAATGGCCCCCGGCAGTAAAAAGGTTCCCCACCCCTGGTTTAGGGTAATAGGGGCATGATCACTCAGAGTTATGTTTGCTATTTTTGTATTAAGCACTTTAGGTATTACTGCCTTATCTACCAAAAAATAATCTATTCTTGTGTATATCTTATGGGGATGAGAAAGGAATGTATAGTATCTTGCTGTTGGGTTTTGTTGTCTCCATTTGTTATATAGCTTGTGTAAATGAAGAAATTTTGTTAGTGGATTGGGGGTTGAGTTTGTGACTTGGACGTAGTGTCCATATTTGGCCATAACGAAAGCTAAAATCCCCTACTATGTACTATGATGAAAGATCCTGTTTTCAACTTGCAGGCTTCGGTGATAATTTTCCAAATATATGTATACTGTTACTTGTTGGGGAAGTAGAAATTGACTAACGTGTATGGGATATTGTTAACTAGGCATTTTAGTATTATGAATCTGCCTAGTGAGAAGTTTGTCCAAAAGAAGTGGCCCACTAATTGCACCATTTTATGCGACCCATAGCTTTTTCATTTTTTGTAACCTATGGCTCAGTGATGGCTTATTCTTTGTGTCTCGAGCTGACGTTTTTAATGGTACCATTTTTGCGTAGATGCTACGTTTTGATCGCCTGTTATTGCATTTTGCGCAAAATTTGTGGCAACCAAAAAAACCTTAATTTTGGTGTTTGAATTTTTTTCCTGCTACGCTGTCTACTGATCAGATTAATTGATTTTATATTTTGATAGATCGGGCATTTCTAAACACGGCGATACCAAATACGTGTATACTTTTTAGTTTTTTAACCCTTTAATTTTCAAAGCTGCGAAAGGGGGGTGATTTAAACTTTTAGGGGTTTTTTTTGTTTTTTTTAAACTTGTTTTTTTTATTTTACTAGTCCCTCTTCAGGGACTATAAGGATCAGCAGTCTGATGACTCATTTATTTCTGCTGATCACAGCTACACAGCTGAGGACAGCAGAAATACTCACCTCGTGTCACTGACAGCAGCCGGCTGGGTGAAACAGGAAGTGTCTCATGTTAGCTACTTCAGTCATCACATGACCCTGTGCTACGATGACAACCATCGGCTCACAGTGATCACTGTGGAGACACGGGGGTTAGTGGATGCTCTTGTCTTGTCCGCTGGCCCGGCCGCCTTTAGAAAGGCAGCATGACCCAGGTCTCATCCCAACTGAACGCCCAACCTCCTTAACCGCGGGCGGAACACTACTCAGACAACACACAGTGAGGGAATCACAATATTAATACTTTATTGGATCCCCAAACAATTAACGGCATATGGCGCAAAACCACATAATATAACCGGCAACAGTTTCTCACCCTTCCGCTGGCTCACCAGGGATTTAGAATGTCCGTACCTCAGAGCTTCCAGGGCTACTTACTCCAAACCAGCAGCACCCCGCTTTTGGCGGGCACCCACCAAGAATGGAATAACTCCAGATTTAGGAAGCTGGCTGAGGTCTGCAAAGTCTGTGGTCCGGTGACTGGATTGTCCCAAGCTGGATTCCTACCTTAGGTAGTCCTTGATATCACAGCCGAATCCTTGCATTCGATGCTGAAGTCCATGTAGTGTTATAATCCAGGTTCAGCTATGGCTTGCCAATCGGATCCGCAGGTCCTAGATTGGTATCATGTAGCAAGAGTCTACCTGGGCAATGGACAGTCCTCCTTCTTATACCCCTGAGCTCTCCATTCAGACCATCGGGGTCTTCACGATTGGTGGATAAGACTGGGCTCTTATTGGCTAGATCTCAAGCCGCATATAAAATATCCCTATTAGTAATGGTCTCTGACAGTAACAAGGGAGACAGCCCAGCCACATTGCATCTAACAATACAATGGAGGTTCACACAATTGATTTGTCTGGGTATCTGATCCTCTCTGGTCAAGGTAATTACATGAGTCAACAAGAACTTTAAAGCTGGTGTCACACACAGCGACAACGACAACGACGTCGCTGCTACGTCACCATTTTCTGTGACTTTGCAGCGACGTCCCGTCGCTGTGTGTGACATCCAGCAACGACCTGGCCCCTGCTGTGAGGTCGCCAGTCGTTGCTGAATGTCCAGCTTCATTTTTTGGTCGTCACTCTCCCGCTGTGACACACACATCGCTGTGTGTGACAGCTAGAGAGCGACGAAATGAAGCGAGCAGGGAGCAGGAGCCGGCGTCTGGCAGCTGCGGTAAGCTGTAACCAGCGTAAACATCGGGTAACCAAGGGAAGACCTTTCCCTGGTTACCCGATATTTACCTTCGTTACCAGCCTCCGCCGCTTTTGCTGCCAGCGCCGGCTCCTGCTCTGTGCACATGTGGCTGCAGTACACATCGGGTAATTAACCCGATGTATACTGTAGCAAGGAGAGCAAGGAGCCAGCGCTAAGCAGTGTGCGCGGCTCCCTGCTCTCTGCACTGTGACATGTAGCTGCAGTACACATCGGGTTAATTAACCCGATGTGTACTGTACCTAGGAGAGCAAGGAGCCAGCGCTAAGCGCGGCTCCCTGCTCTCTGCACATGTAGCACAGCGACGTTATGATCGCTGCTGTGTTTGACAGCTAAGCAGTGATCATAACAGCGACTTACAAGGTCGCTGTTACGTCACAGAAAATGGTGACGTAACAGCGACGTCGTCGCTGTCGCTTAGTGTGAACCCAGCTTAACACTAGACTCAATGAAACGAAACAATGAAGGCTTATCCCCCGTTTATAAACAAAATATCTTCATGTCCAGCTGAATGTTAAGAAACCTTAACCCTTGCTAGGCACTGACAAAGTCCATGTCGTCACAATCACGTCACTGCAACGCCGATGGAGTCGGGTGAGTAAAAATTTTCCGCTATCAGCATTTAAATAGCGCTGTGACATTTTCACTGCACCATTTAAGGGGTTAACAGGTATGGGTGGAACATGGATCCACTCTTGACTGCGAGGCACACGTGTCAGCTGTACAAATCAGCTGACATGTGCACAGATCCCCAGTAGGACGTAATATTCCTGCCCACGGTCATTAAGTGTTTAAAAAAACTAATAGCAGTCTCTGTTTGCCACTGACCTTGTCCCTTGAAAGTCCAGTATTCCTAGAGATGGATACCCTGCCCATTTGTAGCTGGCCCCTCCAGAGGTTTCAACGGTTACCTCAGGACAGGACCGTCTCCATATTACACTCCTCACACTAACTTCAACTGCCACTAGGGCATACACACAGGCTTTGTTATCAGCTCAGGTGAACAGCCCCAGTAAGGGAGTGTATGCAAATGTTTGTATGTAGTGAACAGCAGAGAAAAACAAATTTAATTAAAGCTGGCAATACATGTCATACATTTTGAAATAACCATGCAGCTATTATATGTGGTGACTCAGGCACAGCGCGCAACATTTGTCTCCTGATCTGAAGCTAACTGAAACACCAAAGGGGAATTCTAAGAGGAAAGAGGTTGTTCTTGAAGAATGTAAAAAGATAGATGTTGCAATGTCGCTAGCATGTTCATTCCTACCTACAGGACTTGATGCTGTCCATAATATTCATAGGGAGAGGGGGGCGTGTATTCATTTTTCAGTTATAATATTAACTTTTCTTTCATTTCATGGGTTAAAAAAATGTTCTGTGAAATTCAGTCTTGTCAGTGTTTTGAAAATTGTTCATATATTCAGAGAGATTAAAGTGTTACTTTTCTAAGTTGGTGAATTCATTTATGTTGAATACATTATTCTGCTGTATACTGCTCTTCAATTAAAGGAGTTGTCCGACATAAACTCAAAAATGTTTGGTAAGCTAATCTGTGCTGTATTGTCATATAAATCACCCCTACATTGTTATTTTTTGTTTTCTAACTTTTGTTCCTCTTGAATTATCCCTTTATTCTCTGCAGCTCTTGTTTACATTCAGCTCCAGCAAACATGACCACTTCCTGTGCAAAACCTCAGTCAGAGCTGTCACCGCCCGGCCTCAGTGTCCAGCCAAACCCCCTGCCCGCCCCTTGCACACACAGTCCATGTCATTATTCAGTCTCAGCACTGACCTGTTATCACTACAGCGTTGCAAATAACAGCCCCACATCAGGCTCTGCACACCACACCACGTGCACACATGGCTCTGCACACCACACCACGCGCACACATGGCTCTGCACACCACATCACGCGTACACATGGCTCTGCACACCACGCGCACACATGGCTCTGCACACCACGCGCACACATGGCTCTGCACACCACACCACGCACACGCATGGCTCTGCACACCACACCACGCACACGCATGGCTCTGCACCACACACACATGGCTCTGCACCGCACACGCACACACATGGTTCTGCACACGCACACACATGGCTCTGCACCGCACACGCACACACATGGCTCTGCACCGCACACGCACACACATGGCTCTGCACCGCACACGCACACATGGCTCTGCACCGCACACGCACACATATGGCTCTGCACCGCACACATATGGCTCCGCATACACATGGCTCTGCACACGCACACACATGGTTCTGCACCGCACACACATGGCTCTGCACCGCACACTCACACACATGGCTCTGCACCGCACACGCACACATATGGCTCTGCACCGCACACATATGGCTCTGCACACACATGGCTCTGCACACGCACACACATGGCTCTGCACACACATGGCTCTGCACACGCACACACATGGCTTTGCACACGCACACATATGGCTCTGCACCGCACACATATGGCTCTGCACCGCACACACACATATGGCTCTGTACCGCATGCGGCGCTCTGCACCGTTGGGAGTACATACTCACCCGTCCTCGGTCCCCGCCGCTTCTGCACGTTCGCGCGCTGTCTGTGCTCTGGCCATATCAGCACAGTAGTGACGTCACCGCCGTGCTGAAGAGAGCACAGACAGCCGGGCAGTAATGAGATGCAGCGCTGCGCTGCTTCTCATCAGCACTTTCAAATGTACCGGCATCTGTGATCTGTGATGCCGGTACATTTGAATGTGCGATCCTGAGCAGGGGGCCCGGTGCTGGAGCTGACACCACGGCAGCCGCCGCCAGGCCCCTCCCCCAGGTCACGGACCCCACAGCAGTGCAGGGGGAGGTTGCGGGGAGAGTAAGGGGTGCGGGGGAATGTGTGGGAGGGTGCAGGGAAGGGGGGCGGGGCTCATCGCACTGTAGCCGCCCAGCAGGGAGGCGACATGCTGCTCCAGATTTGCATGTCAACATGGTCCTGCCCATGTTGACATGAAATGACCAGAAGCAGCAAAATCGCGGCAGGAGCGGTCACATGACCACTCTGAGTCGGGGGAGAGGGGCTGACAGCAGGGCAGGTAAGTGGTCTCTATCTACTTACCTGCCCCAATGTAGCCCAATAGGGAAATAAAAAAAAAGTCAAAAGAAGCCGGATAACCCCTTTAATTGTATGTTCCTTGTAAGTAGTGGCATAGTGAAAACTGTATGCAAGTTTCTACGCCATGTTATAACTCATGCACATGCGTGTAACATGTGTTACTTTCTAATTTTGAGTTAGCAAACTGCTTTAAATTGTTATTTCTAAAGTTTTTATATTTTAATTGTCTCTAGACTTACTATGTTGAAAAAGGCGAAGTGAAGCTTCAGTTACGCCAGTCTGAAGAACGATTGAAGGCTGGAAAGTTCTTTTTTGTGCCACCAGGTAAGGAAAAAAAAATGTGGTTGTTTTTGTTAAGGCCTAAAAGTTGTAATATAAGACCTACCAAATAATAACAATGAAAACATCTGCCTAATATTGTATAGGTTCCCCTTGTGGAGGTAGAACTGTCTTAGCTAGTTGAAGCTTGTGCACCAAAAGACTTCTGAAGGCATAGTGTGGCCTTCCTGTACTGGATCTCCAAGCATATCCAATATCAGGTTGAGATCTGGGGGATTTGGAGATCAAATCAACACCTTGAAATGTTTACCATGTTTCTCAAAATATTCCTGAACAATTCATGCTGTGCACATTATTCTGCTAAAAAAATCCACTTTTTTTTAGGGGTGCACAAATGTTTAGGTTGGTTGTCAAAGTAACTTCAACCTAAATGGCAAAACCCTAGGTTGCCAAGCAGAGGATGGCCAAGAGCATAGCACTGCCTCCACAGGCTTGTCTTATTTATATAGTGCCTCCATAGTGCTATTTGTTCTTCAGGCATGTGGCATCCAGCCATCCTTATAATGTAAAAGAAAACCTAATTCCTCAGACCAGGCTTCCTCATTCAGTTGCTCTTAGGTCCAACTCTGAAGTCTGCATTACAGGCAGCAACATCGCTAGCGATGTCGCAAGCAAAAGCACCCCGCCCCCGTCTTTTGTGCGTCACGGGCAAATCGCTGCCCGTGGCGAACAATATCGCCAGTACACGTCACACATACTTACCTTCCTAGCGACGTCGCTGTGGGCGGCGAACAACCTCTTTTTTAAGAGGGAGGTTTGTGCGACGTCACATAGCGGGCCGCCAATAGAATCGGAGGGGCGGAGACCAGCCGTATTAACAACACGCCCACCTCGGTGCCGGAGGACGCAGGAATGCTATTGTTCGCCGTTCCCAGGGTGTCACACGTAGCGATGTGTGCTGCCTCAGGAACGACGAACAACCTGCGTCCAGCACCAGCAATGATATTTGGGAAAGGAACGACGTGTCAACGATGAGGTGAGTATTTTTGATCGTTAGCGGCAGGGCTGTGGAGTCGTGGAGTCGGAGCTCATTTTGGTGGAGTCGGTATAAAATGCACCGACTCCGACTCCTAAAATATATAATAAATTGGGGACAGTAGTGCAATGCAGAATGTGCTGAATATTTTACTAAATAATAACATTTAGTATAATGCTCATATTTAAGTGAAAAATTTATTGTAGTACAATGTGAACATCAGACATTTAATTATTTTTATGATACAATAATCAAGATATTTGGATAGAGCATAAAATATACTTATTAGAATACAACTCTAGAACACAAAAAACTAATAAATTGTAAATATTTAATACAATATATATATATATACACACACAAGATAAATACACACAAGATATATATAATCTACTGTATATTACATAGTGTATTACATATTTACAATTTATTACAGTTTTTTGTGTTCTAAAGTTGTATCCAATAAATATATTTTATGTTCTATCCAAATATAGTGATTATTGTATCATAACAATTATTAAATGTCTGATGTTCACATACACATGTTCATGTACTACAATAAATTTTTCACCTAACTATAAGCAATATATGTAGGAGTCGGAGTCGAAGGTTTGGCTTACCGACTCCACAGCCCTGGTTAGCGGTCGCTCGTAGGTGTCACGCGCAACGACGTCACTAAAGAGGCCGGATGTGCGTCACGAATTCCGTGACCCCAGCGATATCTCGTTAGCGATGTCGCTGCGTGTAAGGCTATGTGCGCAAGTGTGCGTAATTCATGCAGTTACGCTGCGCTTTGTAGTGTCCTGTAGTGTCTATGGAGATTGTGCAGGGGCCGTGCGCACGTGGCGTCTTAGAGCGCAGCGCTTCGGCTGCTGCCCGAAGCACGCGTTCTAAGAAGTGACATGTCACTTCTTCCGTGCGCTTTGCCGGCAGCCCCTGCTCTTTCTATGGCAGGAGCTGCAGGCAGAGCGCACGTTCTCTGCCGGCACCATGCGCTTCAGAATGGAGCTTTTCAGCTGCGCTCTGAAGCGCACCTTTTAGGTGCGGTGCAGAGCGCACACGTGCGCACATAGCCTAAAGCGGCCTTGGGAATCTCCAGGTGATTTTGTCCATGGGCAAAGGTGAGCTTGACCATCACATATCTTCAGCTACGCAGCCCCATATTATGTATTTTGAGCTTCACTGTTTTATCATAGCCAGCATTAAAATTCAAGCAATTTGTGCTACAGTGCTCTTTTGTAAATATGGACTCGCTGAGCTACTATTTGCTTCTCATGTACGAGCTTTGTCACTGTTACCTTTTCTCAAGATCTGCTGTAATGACTAGTGATCGGCGAACTCGCAGATAACCGGGACTGACGGACCTAACCGGATTTTTAAAAAAAGTATCCGGCCCGTCATTGATCCCGGATATTTGACCGAACGCCAGTCCCCATTTAAGTCTATCGGACCAGAATCCGGCAATTAAAAATGGTGATAGAAGGGATAGGAGCAAGCGGGCTGTACTTAGAGGTTGTAACTACTCCCACAGCCGCCCATTCACTTCCGGGGCCGCTCATTAGGCTCATGAATATGCACTGCTTTCCCCGCCCACTGGCGTCTGTGATTGGTTGCAGTCAGACGCGCCCCCACCCTGAGTGGCAGCGTCTGACTCCTTCCAATCACAGACGCTATCCGTTATATTCGTGCACCCAATTTACACCTGGCTAAAAAAAAAACCACATCACTACCACATGCGGTAGTGATGCGTTTATTTTGTCAGGAGGTGTAGATTGGGTGCAGGAATATGGTTTAAAAATTTCAGCACCAAATCTACATCTCTTTGTAGAAAAATGCACGCTTTTCACTCCTTGTGGGTGCAGTTTTCTGCCAGGAGGTGCAAATTTGGTACTGAAATCTGATGCAGCACCAAATTTGCACCTCCTGGAAGAAAACTGCACTGAAACGGCATCAAAACCGTTTTTGTGCATTTTTTTGCCAAGAGATGCAGATTTGGTGCTGAAATTTTTACACCATATTCCTGCACCGAATCTCACCTCCTGGTAAAAAAAAAACACATCACTACTGTATCATACTGCATGCTGTAGTGATGCGTTTTTTTGCCAGGAGTTGTAGATTGGGTGCAGGAATATGGTGTAAAGATTTCAGCACCAAATCTGCATCTCTTGGGGGGAAAAAAATGCAGTTTTCTGCCAGGAGTTGCAGATCTGTAAACTCAGTGAGACTTCATGGTCAGGTTACCTGTGATCACAGGTGGAGGACCGTGGGAGCTTCCACTTGTGACCGCAACTAACTTGAGTGATGTCACCAATCATCGCACCTCAGTCTCTGCTTGAACCTCACAGCATTCGCGCATGTTCCATAATCGCGCGCTGTAGCAGAGCTGGAATCTACATGGGACCTCATGTGGATTACGTCGGAGTTGCAGGGGTGTTTTAGGGGTTAATAAAGTGGTGAAAGAGGGTGGTTTTTTGTCTTATTTCAAATAAAGGCTTTTTTCTGTGTTTCAGTTTATTTACTTTCACTTACAGATTAGTTATGGGGCTTCTCATAGATGCCTACCATTACTCATCTAGGGCTTAATAGTAGCTGTGGGCTGTGACTAACCCCTTCCTACACCAGGGCAATCGGTCAGAGCTGGGTAAAGTGCTGGGATTGTCAGATTTAATAAATGCGGCAATACTGGGAGGCTGTAGGTTGCTATTTTTAGGCTTGGGAGCTCCATGGGTCTCCCCAGCCTGAGAATACCAGCCCCAAATTGTAGGGCTTTATCATGGCTGAATATCAAAATTGGGGGGGACCGCATGCCATATTTTAAAATGATTGATTTATTTAAATAATTTTTAAAAAAACACATGCAGTTTCTTCTATTTTGATACACAGCCAAGATAAGCGCACGGCTGGGGGCTGCAGCCTATAGCCATATGCTTTATCTGTGCTGATATAATATGGGGGGACCCTATGCAAATATTTTTATTTACTTATTTTTACTGTACAATAGATCCGCAGACCGGGTCTGTGCTTGGAATCGTCAGACACGCTGTCAGTCAGCGTGGGGCTGCGTCTGACTGCAACCAATCACAGAAGAAAGATTTGGTCTGCACACAGTCTAATGAAAGAGTGCTGGCGGTATAGGACTATGTTCCAATAAATGCAGATAAATATCCACCACACTCAATAAATGATTTCAAATGTGGAACACTTTATTGAAAGCACTCAAGGGACAGAAAAAATAATTTCTTTTTCGTTCCTTTGGGAGACCCAGACCATGGGTGTTTAGCTTCTGCCTCCGGAGGACACACAAAGTACTACACTTAAAAGTGTAGCTCCTCCCTCTGAGCTTATACACCCCCTGGTAGCCAGTCCTAGCCAGTTTATTGCTTTGTGTCAGGAGGCATACATCCACACATGCATTCTCATCTGATTTGTTTGACTTTTGGAAAGAGTTTGAAGAAAAGCGGGTCCATGTCTGGACTCCCGGCATGTCCCTTCTCACCCCACTGTGTCGGCGGTGTTAAGGTTGATTTACAAGGCTGCAGCCTTACTTGCCGCGCTCCTTCACCATCCCTTCTGGGCTCTGGCTTGAAGTGGGAGCCAGCACGGTCTCCATGTCTGGCAGGAGTCCGGTCTCCATCCACAACCCCTTGAGGATTCTGTTGGTCCGGAGCACTCATCCCCAGGGACATGGCCCTGCGTCTCAGCAGCTAAGTACCTGAGATGTTTATGTTGGGGGTCAAGGTTCTTTATTGTAAGGGGAGAGTATGCTGTATGTGATTGTTTTAACGGCGGGTTCTCTAGCTTTTGCCTGAGAACCGCGCCGATGGTGCCTGCTTGTCGGCCTCGCCGCTTAAATTTAGGCCCCGGCTTCGCCGGAGGCCTAGTTTCATTTTCCTACCCTCGCATGTCACTCATGCAGAGGGACAGGTTTGGCTCCTCCCGGCGGCCGTTCTACACAGGGGAGGGACACTCCCCACTGCTGGGGCGTCCCTCCTTCCCTGCAGGTCTCTATAGCCCTCCAGTTCCCGCTCTTTTATAGGAACACCCTCTTCTCAGGCAGAGTTCACTCTGCTCTGGGACATCCTGCATTCTGCATCTCTGCTGAGGTGCTGCGACTGGGGGACCGGGCTTCGGGATCTGGAGGGCACACAACACCGCGCTCAGCGGTCTGGTAAGCCACAGCCGGTCTCCGGTTGTGGACCTCTGTATATTCTCCCTGGGGTTCATTCTTTGCAAAGCCCCCACTCCAGCAGCATGTCTCACACAAGGAGCAAGGCTCCAAAGCTTTATGCTGCATGCACTGCATGTAAGCTCCTGCTGCCTGAGCCGAGCACCTATCCACATTGTGATGTCCACTCTAACTTGGCGGTGCCACAGCCTGGAGTCTCACCCCCAGTGGTCTCTCAGGCTGCTGCTGCACCTGTGATTGAACCCCCGGCCTGGGTAGAGTCCTTTTCTAGGTCCATATCCCAGTCATTTGCTGAGTCCATGGGGCTTTTGTCCAGGACTTTGATGAATATGCATCAGTCCCCCTCACAGGGTGCCTCTAATACTCTTGACAGAGGACTCCTATCCTCTGACCTCCGTCCATCGGAGCTCACGGAGGATTCATCATCTGATCCCAGACCCCGTCCTTCTAAGAGAAGGCGCAGGGTTTCCTCCCCCTCCCCATCCCACGGCTCTGTCTCAAGAGCTGACTCTCAAGATGAGGAGGATGCCCTCACTGGGGGCTCGGAGGCTATGTATCCCATCGATTTCTCTGAGGGTGACTCAGATCTTAGTGATTTGATTGCTTCTATTAATTCTGTGCTGGATCTCAATCCGCCAGTGTCAGAGGAGCAACTCTCTTTGGCAGAAAAACATCAGTTTACCTCGCCTAAGAGAGTGAACAGTGTGTTCTTTAACCACTCCAGTTTTCAGACCGCTGTGACCCAGGGCCTGCCCTGACAAACGCTTTCCAAAGCGTGGTTCTGATGACCGGTTTCCATTTCCACCTGAGGTGGTCAAGGAGTGGTCTCACTCCCCAAAGGTAGACCCTCCGGTGTCTAGGCTATCAGCCCGGACCGTTGTGTCGGTGGCTGACGGCACCTCACTTAAGGATTCCACTGACCGTCAGATTGACCTTCTTGCCAAATCTGTGTATGAAGCTGCGGGGGCCGCGTTTTCCCCGACTTTTGCAGCAGTGTGGGCTCTCAAAGCCATCTCTGCTTCTCTAGAGGAGATGCATTCCCTCACCAAGGAATCTATGCCTGAGATGGTTACCTTAACTGCTCAGGCTTCAGCTTTTTCATCCTATGCCATGTCTGCCATGCTAGAGGTTGCTCACCGCACTGCGGTGGCTTCAGCTAATTCTCTTGTTATCCGCAGGATTTTGTGGCTTCGAGAGTGGAAGGCAGATGCTTCTTCCAAGAAGTTTCTTGCTGGGCTCCCTTTTGCTGGTTCACGGCTGTTTGGTGAACAGCTGGATGAAATCATTAAAGAAGCTACTGGCGGGAAGACTACTTCCATGCCACAAACCAAGACCAGGAAACCCGCCCAGGGTAGGAATCAATCGAGGTTTCGTTCCTTTCGTTCCTCCAACTGGTCTTCCTCTAAGCCTTCCGCCTCGTCCGCTAACTCAGCCAAGGATCAGAAATCCAACTGGCGCCCAAAAGCGCGTCCGCAGAAGACCGCAGGAGGTTCTGCCACTAAGGCAGCTTCCTCATGACTCTCGGCCCGCTCCAGCCACGTCCTTAGTCGGTGGCAGGCTCTCCCACTTTGGCGACGCTTGGTTAAAGCAAGTCTCCGATCAGTGGGTGAGAGACATCATATCTCATGGCTACAGGATAGAATTCTCTTCCAGCCCTCCAAACAGATTTTTTCTCTCAACTCCCCCCTGCTCCAAGGCCGCCGCCTTCTCGCAGGCTGTGGCGTCCTTGCAGGCAAACGGAGTGATTGTCCCAGTTCCCGCTCAGGAACGGTTCAGAGGTTTTTACTCAAATCTCTTCCTAGTTCCAAAAAAGGACGGTACCTTCCGGCCCATCCTGGATCTCAAGCTTCTCAACAAGCATGTCCGGGTGCGGCATTTTCGCATGGAGTCTCTGCGATCAGTCATTGCCTCTATGACCCAAGGGGAGTTCCTGGCGTCCATCGACATCAGAGATGCCTATCTACATGTGCCAATCGCAGTCTCACATCAGCGTTGGTTACGTTTTGCGATAGGAGAGGATCATTTCCAATTCGTGGCTCTCCCCTTCGGGTTAGCCACGGCCCCTCGGGTATTCACCAAGGTCATGGCGGCAGTGATTGCGGTCCTGCACCTCCAGGGGTTAGCAGTGCTTCCTTATCTGGACGACCTTCTGGTCAAGGGTACATCCAGCGCAGACTGTCAGCAGAGTGTTTCGCTCACTCTCGCCACCCTAGCCCAATTCGGGTGGATTGTCAATCTTCCCAAATCCACTCTGACTCCGACCCAGAGTCTCACGTACCTAGGGATGCAGTTCGAGACTTTGCCGGCACTTGTGAAGTTGCCCTTAGACAAACAGCTGTCACTCCGGTTGGCGGTGCGCTCTCTCCTGAGGCC
Organism: Anomaloglossus baeobatrachus; assembly: GCF_048569485.1. Classification (NCBI taxonomy): domain Eukaryota; kingdom Metazoa; phylum Chordata; class Amphibia; order Anura; family Aromobatidae; genus Anomaloglossus; species Anomaloglossus baeobatrachus. The sequence goes on along the minus strand of NC_134354.1, from coordinate 273,267,528 downwards.
CCGCCGTTATACCCTCAGGCGTCTGATGCAGGTGCTGGGTCAAATGGTGGCCTCCATGGAGGCGCTTCCCTTTGCCCAGTTCCATCTGCATCCTCTGCAGCTGGACATTCTCCGCTGTTGTGACAAGCGGCCTTCCTCCTTACAGAGGTTAGTGGCTCTGTCGCCACGGACCAGGAGCTCTCTTCAGTGGTGGCTTCGACCCCTCTCCCTGTCCCCAGGGCGCTCCTTCCTGACTCCGTCCTGGGTGATTCTCACCACGGATGCCAGCCTATCTGGCTGGGGAGCGGTACATCTCCACCACAGAGCGCAGGGCACTTGGACTCCGTCCGAGTCAGCCCTTTCAATCAATGTGCTGGAAACCAGAGCTGTGCTTCTAGCTCTCCTAGCCTTTCACCACCTGTTGGCGGGCAGGCACATTCGAGTCCAGTCAGACAACGCGACAGCGGTTGCCTACATCAATCACCAAGGCGGGACACGCAGTCGCCTGGCAATGTTGGAGGTCCAACGCATTCTTCAATGGGCGGAGGACTCCAAGTCCACCATATCCGCAGTCCACATCCCTGGCATAGAAAACTGGGAGGCAGATTATCTCAGCCGTCAATCCGTGGACGGTGGCGAGTGGTCCCTGCACCCGGCAGTGTTTTAGTCAATCTGCCGCAAGTGGGGCACTCCGGACGTGGACCTAATGGCATCCCGTCACAACAACAAGGTTCCGGTTTACGTGGATCGCTCCCACGATCCTCAGGCCTTCGCCGCGGACGCTCTGGTTCAAGACTGGTCCCAGTTTTGTCTGTCCTACGTGTTTCCCCCTCTAGCTCTCTTGCCCAGAGTCCTGCGCAAGATCAGAATGGAGGGCCATCGAGTCATCCTCATTGCACCGGACTGGCCCAGGCGAGCTTGGTATCCGGACCTGCTCCAACTGTCCGTGGAGATGCCGTGGCATCTTCCGGACCGTCCAGACCTGCTCTCGCAAGGTCCGTGTTTCCGCCCGAATTCTGCGGCACTCAAATTGACGGCGTGGCTCATGAGTCCTGGATTTTGACGGCTTCTGGTATTCCTCCTGAAGTCATCTCCACTATGACTCGGGCCCGTAAGTTTTCCTCCGTCAAGATCTATCACAGGACTTGGAAAATTTTCCTGTCCTGGTGTCGCTCTTCCGGCCATTCTCCTTGGCCGTTCTCGTTGCCGACCCTTCTGTCTTTTTTACAGTCCGGTCTGCAGCTAGGACTGTCCCTCAACTCTCTCAACGGACAAGTCTCAGCTCTATCAGTGCTGTTCCAGCGGCGTCTCGCCCGGCTGGCTCAGGTCCGCACCTTCATGCAAGGTGCGTCTCACATCATTCCGCCTTATCGGCGGCCCTTGGATCCCTGGGACCTTAACTTGGTCCTCACGGTATTGCAGAAACCCCCCTTTGGGCCTCTTAGGGAGGTTTCTTTGTCTCGTCTTTCTCAAAAGGTGGCCTTTCTAGTTGCCATAACTTCTCTCAGGAGAGTCTCTGATTTGGCTGCGCTCTCCTCGGAGTCACCTTTTTTGGTTTTTCACCAAGACAAGGTAGTTCTCCGTCCGACCCCAGACTTTCTTCCTAAGGTGGTCTCTCCCTTCCACCTTAACCAGGATATTTCCTTGCCTTCCTTCTGTCCGGCCCCTGTTCATCGCTTTGAGAAAGCGCTGCATACTCTAGATCTGGTGCGTGCTCTCCGGATCTATGTGTCTCGCACCGCTGCGCTTAGGCGTGCACCTCTCTTTTTGTGCTAACCACAGGGCGGTGCAAGGGTCTCTCTGCTTGGCCCTTTGGATTAGATCGACCATTTCGGACGCCTACCAGAGTACTCAGGTGCCTCCCCCGCCGGGGATCAAAGCACACTCGACCAGAGCTGTCGGTGCCTCTTGGGCTTTTAGGCACCAGGCTACGGCTCAACAAGTCTGTCAGGCTGCCACTTGGACTAGCCTGCATACCTTTTCGAAGCACTACCAAGTGCATGCTCATGCTTCGGCAGATGCGAGTTTGGGCAGACGCATCCTTCAGGCGGCTGTCGCCCACTTGTGAAGTTAGGCTCCGCCTACTTCTTAGTTTTTTCTGTTTATTCCCACCCAGGGACAGCTTTGGAACGTCCCATGGTCTGGGTCTCCCAAAGGAACGATAAAGAAAAAGAGAATTTTGTTACTTACTGTAAATTCTTTTCCTTATAGTTCCGTATTGGGAGACCCAGCTCCCTCCCTGTTGCCTGTTGGCAATTTTCTTGTTCCGTGTGTTATCACCGGCTGTTGTCGTGGACAGAGTCTCCGGTTGTTCCGGTTCTTACTCGGTTCTACTTGTGGGTGGCTATTCTCCTTCAGCTTTTGCACTAAACTGGCTAGGACTGGCTACCAGGGGGTGTATAAGCTCAGAGGGAGGAGCTACACTTTTAAGTGTAGTACTTTGTGTGTCCTCCGGAAGCAGAAGCTAAACACCCATGGTCTGGGTCTCCCAATACGGAACTATAAGAAAAAGAATTTACGGTAAGTAACAAAATTCTCTTTTTTCTTTAAGTGAGAAAAATAAAGTAACGTTTCAACCCTCCTGCAGCCATAGTGCGGGAGGGCTGGCATATCCTTGGTACATTTATCTGTAAAGCCAAATGACCATGAAAAACCTCTAAAACATCAATTTTATTAATTATTCATTAAAATACTCCCAATCTTAAAAACTTTGGGGTCATCCCCAGTAGTTCAACACTAGACAGAAAGTCGTGATTGTGAATAGTGTATAAGGTCCTAAAAATAGGGCAGTAGGCCAAGGGCGTGCGCCCCCCCGTCCGTGATTTTTTAGGGGATATCGGGATAGGGGGACCTAGTATTCCCTAATGTTTATCCCTACCTGGCAACGGAGGTGAATACACCTTAAAGTTTTTGGGTGCCCCCGTTCCTCGGTGGCTAGCCCTAAATGCCCCTGTCACTATTCCTGGCCTATAACCACCACCAGTGTATTGTGTTGGGGTGATTAAGTGGTCATGCGTAAAAGTCCTACGTCAAGACCTAATGTGAGTCAAAACACAGATATTATACATCACCTCAATCATTAGTTCAGCTAGTAAATCATACTGTTGAGGGAGATGTCAAAAAAGGAAATTCTGGGAAGATAAAGAAGGTCTTGACAGAAGGTATGATAGGCCCAACTGTCCTAGTACTTATCTTGCCAGGACCGTTATTGCTCCCATTGCTTCCGACGCGTTTCTCCCCAATATAGCGGGGTTCATCAGGGGAGATGTAAATTGCAAGTTGTCACTGTTTAATCTAGGCCATCAATCTATAATTGAAAAGATCATCTTTTAGGAAATGTATCACATTTCATCATCCCATGACCCATCGATCCTGAATTGCACATACCCTCATGCTTCCATATGTCCTTCCTATAATTGGGTCGTTTCCAGTTACCCTGTGGGGGTCCGGCTGCTATCCTGGATTACCCCGTCTCGTGCTGATTGTAATGGTGTCCTCCCAGATCAACAATACCTCATAAGGGAGGATCTGATGACAGTGAGTGCTTGGGATAGCAGCATTTCACTGTGGCACTGACTCCATAATAGTCTGGTGAGCCTGCTTCCTGAGTGTCTTTAAAGGGATTAAAGGTCCCAACCCCCTCAAAACTGGCCTATCATAAGTCCTTGCAGATTCAGGGATTCCAGTCTGCTACTGTGGGCGGTATCTCATATGCTTAGTATTTGACTGGGCTTTCTTCATTAAGCTGGATGATGTCATCCTAAGCTGTCATCTCAGTGGAGCACTGCACTCCACCCCTCATTATCATACAATGATGTTATCAGCACTTGTAAAACTCATTCATCCAGATCCGCCCACCTGATGTCTCATACCTTCTGAGCGGTGAACCACGTGGAGCGCAGCATGTACTCCACGTGTTTGGCCAGGCTTCCCTCATTCAGCTGGATGATGTCATCCTAGGCTGCCATCTCAGTGGAGCACTGCGTTCCACCCCTCATTACCATGCACTGATGTGTCGGCACCTACAGTCACGTTCAACCAGGACGTTCAGAAAAGCCTACCTATTCGCCGCTGCCCTCCTCCATCTGCCACATTGCCACCACTCCCTCCGATCTGCTGCCCGGCCCCTCCCCCTCGTGATCGGTGCCCGCCCCCTCTCCTCCGTTATGTGCTGTGCGCCCCCTCTCCTCCGTTATGTGCTGTCCGGCCCCTCCCCCTATTGATCGTCTGCCCGCCCCCTCTCCTCCGTTATGTGCTGTGCGTCCCCTCTCCTCCGTTATGTGCTGCGCGTCCCCTCTCCTCCATTATGTGCTGCGCGCCCCCTCTCCGCTATGTTCTGCGCGCCCCCTCCCCTCCGTTATGTGCTGCTCGCCCCCTCCTTGATGTGCTGCCCGCTCGCCCCCTCCCCTGTCACCCCCGTGATCCGGTACCCGCCCCCTCCCCTGTCACCCCCGTGATGTGGGCTCCCTCCCCTGTAACCCCAGTAATGTGCGCTTCCTCCCCTGTCACCCCCGTGATGTGCGCTCCCTCCCCTGTCACCCCCGTGATGTGCGCTCCCTCCCCTGTCACCCCCGTGATGTGCGCTCCCTCCCCTGTCACCCCCGTGATGTGCGCTCCCTCCCCTGTCACCCCCATGATGTGCGCTCCCTCCCCTGTCACCCCCGTGATGTGCGCTCCCTCCCCTGTCACCCCCGTGATGTGCGCTCCCTCCCCTGTCACCCCCGTGATGTGCGCTCCCTCCCCTGTCACCCCCGTGATGTGCGCTCCCTCCCCTGTCACCCCCGTGATGTGCGCTCCCTCCCCTGTCACCCCCGTGATGTGCGCTCCCTCCCCTGTCACCCCCGTGATGTGCGCTCCCTCCCCTGTCACCCCCGTGATGTGCGCTCCCTCCCCTGTCACCCCCGTGATGTGCGCTCCCTCCCCTGTCACCCCCGTGATGTGCGCTCCCTCCCCTGTCACCCCTGTGATGTGCGCTCCCTCCCCTGTCACCCCCGTGATGTGCGCTCCCTCACCTGTCACCCCCGTGATGTGCGCTCCCTCACCTGTCACCCCCGTGATGTGCGCTCCCTCACCTGTCACCCCCGTGATGTGCGCTCCCTCACCTGTCACCCCCGTGATGTGCGCTCCCTCACCTGTCACCCCCGTGATGTGCGCTCCCTCACCTGTCACCCCCGTGATGTGCGCTCCCTCACCTGTCACCCCCGTGATGTGCGCTCCCTCACCTGTCACCCCCGTGATGTGCGCTCCCTCACCTGTCACCCCCGTGATCTGTGCTCCCTCACCTGTCACCCCCGTGATCTGTGCTCCCTCACCTGTCCCCCCCCGTGATCTGTGCTCCCTCCCCTGTCCCCCCGTGATCTGTGCTCCCTCCCCTGTCACCCCCGTGATCTGTGCTCCCTCCCCTGTCACCCCCGTGATCTGTGCTCCCTCCCCTGTCACCCCCGTGATCTGTGCTCCCTCCCCTGTCACCCCCGTGATCTGTGCTCCCTCCCCTGTCACCCCCGTGATGTGTGCTCCCTCCCCTGTCACCCCCGTGATGTGTGCTCCCTCCCCTGTCACCCCCGTGATGTGTGCTCCCTCCCCTGTCACCCCCCTGATGTGTGCTCCCTCCCCTGTCACCCCCCTGATGTGTGCTCCCTCCCCTGTCACCCCCCTGATGTGTGCTCCCTCCCCTGTCACCCCCCCTGATGTGTGCTCCCTCCCTTGTCACCCCCTGATGTGTGCTCCCTCCCCTGTCACCCCCGTGATGTGTGCTCCCTCCCCTGTCTCCCCCGTGATCTGCGCTCCCTCCCCTGTCTCCCCCGTGATCTGCGCTCCCTCACCTCTCACCCCCATGATCTGTGCTCTGCTCACCTGTCTCCCCCGTGATCTGCGCTGCGCTCCCTCTCCCACCTCTCACCCTCCCCGATCTGCTGCCTCCTTCATCTCCTGTGATCCTGCTGCCTAGATCCATCCTGTAAGGTAACTAGCCCCAATCTCACCTCCCACTCCCCTTCCCTCCCATCCCCCCTTCCCCCCATCCTCTGCCGCTCCTGCATCCACTGCGCCCTCTCCCATCCGCCCCCACCCTATCCCAGCCGCCGCCGTCTCACATTCACAGATGCTCCCTTTATGTGCCGCTGCCCCCCATCTGCCGCCCCCATCTGCCACTGTTCTGATCCATCCTGTAAGTATTGTTCGTGGCTCTTTCTTTGTCGCTCCATTGGGAGACCCAGACAATTGGGTGTATAGCTACTGCCTCCGGAGGCCACACAAAGTATTATACTTTAAAAAGTGTAACCCCTCCCCTCTGCCTATACACCCCCCCGTGCATCACGGGCTCCTCAGTTTTTATGCTTTGTGCGAAGGAGGCACACATGCACGCATAGCTCCACAATTTAGTCAGCAGCAGCTGCTGACTATATCGGATGGAAGAAAAGTGGGCCCATACAGGGCCCCCAGCATGCTCCCTTCTCACCCCACTCTGGTCGGCGGTGCTGTTAAGGTTGAGGTACCCATTGCGGGTACATAGGCAGGAGCCAACATGCTGTTTTCCTTCCCCATCCCTTAAGGGCTCTGGGTGAAGTGGGATCCTAATCGGTCTCCAGGCACTGGGACCGTGCTCCCTCCGCAGCCCCTGGGGAATCTGCTGGACAGGAGCTGGGTATCGTCAGGGACAAGGCCCTGCTACTGTGAGGTACTCTGTGTCCCCTTGGGGACGGCGCATGGAGCGCTTGTGTCATACACGCTGCAGCACTGCTGGGTGTGTTAGTGCGCCGGGACTACCGCGCTGACCGCGCTTGTTTGCCGGCCGCGCTTATAACTCTAGTCCCCGGCTTCTGCGGCCTAGTGTATTGAACTCCCGCCCCTGGGCCTGCCAGTCAGGGGGAAGGGCGGGACGGTCGGTATGACGCCGACGGTGAGGGCTGGAGCACACTTCGCTGTCCTCCTCCCCCCTCACTGTTCACTATGGGGCGCAGATTCCCGCACTTTTATGGTTCCGCCCTCGGCTTCCTCCTCCCCTCGGAACGCCGGCAGCCATTGTTATATGGCAGATTCTGCCGGTGGAGTCTCAGAATGCGCGCACTGTTTGGCAGCACTGCAGCTCTAGGAGAGGGGGTTCATAACCGGTCGCCATGCGCTGGGACCGGACTCCATCCGCAGCCCCTGGGGGATTCTGACGGAAGGAGACAGGACATCATCAGGGACAGAGCCCTGCATCCATAAGGTACTCTGTGTCCCCTTTAGGGGACGCTGCATACAGCACCTAGGTTACAAACGCTGCAGCGGTTGCGGTGTGGTTTGTGAGTCCGGGACTACCGCGCCGACCGCGCCTGTTTGCCGGCCGCGTCTTTAACTTTAGTCCCCGGCTCTTGCGGCCTAGTACCATATACTCCCGTTCCCGGGCCTGACAGTCAGGGGTAACGACGGGACGGCCGACGGGACGTCGGCAGTGAGGGCTGGAGCATACTTGGTATCCTCCTCCCCCCTCACTGTGCACTGTGGGGCACCAGTTTCCCAATCGGGTGCTGGCCCCCCTTAGGTGCCGAAGTGTTTATATATATATATATATATATATATATATTTATATGGTATATGATTTCACTGTTCGGCAGCACTATTTGCTTTTGGCTATGTACTCTCGCTGATTACTAAGAGGTGACATCAGCAGGTCGTCTGCAAACAGTAAGGGTGCCAAGGCACAGGCTTTCTTTGCAACATGTACCTCTTGTGCGGCTATATTGCCGGCAGGTTCCACCTATCATTGCAAATGCTTGGCCCCTGGGACACTCACTCAGCCGGAGCCTCTGGCACGGGTGGGACCCTCGGCTCAGGTGGTACCACCGGTTTCCACTGCACAGATGGCAGGGACAGAGTTTGCACGTTTGACTGAGCAACTCTCTGAGTCATTCCATGGCCCAGTCTATGAACAGAGGGGCGGCTAAGCTGGAGGCTTGCAGTCCAGAACGGTAACACAGGGCCAGGGAGCTGTGAGTTCATCGCCCCCAGGCCCCTCTAGGTCGGTATAACAAGGGGCTCCTGGGGTAACACCCAGATCCCACGGTGAGAACTCCGACACGGACCGCGGCCTCACACAGGCTAACCGGGCTCGCTGGGAACCTTCCACGACTTCACTGTCGTAGTTAAGGATGAAGCGGAGGTCGCAGCTCAGGGCTCTGATCCTAATGTTGCGCTCAATCTGGATACACCTGAAGGGGACGCCATAGTAAACGACCTTATAACGTCCGTCAACCAGGCGCTAGACCTTCTCTTCCCCATCTTCTCCTATGGAGGAGTCGGCTGCACAGCGGGAGAAACACCAGTTTAGGTTTCCCAAATGTACACGGAGTGCGTTTTTTTTCGATCACTCTAACTTCAGAGAGGCTGTCCAGAAGCACAGAACTTCCGGACAAGCGCTTTACTGAGCGCCTTAATGAACCCTTTTCCCCCTGACGTAGTTAAGGGTCGGGCTCAGTGTCACAGGGTGGATCCTCCAGTCTCCAGTCTGGCGGCTAGATCCGTAGTATTGTGGCAGATGGTTCATCTCTCATGGATGCCGCTGACAGGCAAATTAAGCTTATGATGAAATCGATCTTTGAAGCCATAGGTGCATCTTTTGCTCCGGCCTTCGCAGCCGTGAGGGCTCTCCAAGCTATCTCAGCTTCTCTGGCTGAGAGTAATGCGGTCGCACGTATCTCTGCTCCGCAGGTTGTGTCCTTGGCTTCTCAAGCGTCCCAACCCTCCTCGTCCAACAGGCCACATGTCCAAGACCGAGGGGTGAGAGACATCTGTCTCACGGTTTCAGGATAAGGGTTCAGCTCTCGTCCTCCGACTCGTTTTTTTCAGAACATCTCCGCCCCCCGAACGGACCGTTGCGCTTTTCAGGCGGTGGACACTCTGACAACAGAAGGAGTGGTGATCCCCGTTCCCCTCAGGAACGCGGTCGCGGTTATTACTCCAATCTGTTCGTGGTGCCAAAAAAGGTCGGCTCATTCCGTTCCGTTTTGGACCTCAAATTGCTCAACAAACATGTGACAACCAGGCGGTTTCGCATGGAATCCCTCCGATCTGTCATCGCTTCGATGTCCCAAGGAGACTTCCTAGCATCAATCGACATCACAGATGCCTATCTACATGGCAGATCGCTCAAGGGCATCAACGCTTCCTGCGTTTCGCCATCGGGGACGAACACCTTCAGTTTGTGGCACTGTCTTTCGGCCTGGCGACAGACCCACGGGTCTTCACCAAGGTCATGGCTCCGTCGTAGCGATCCTACACTCTCAGGGCCACTCGGTGATCCCTTACCCAGACGTTCTCCTACTCAAAGCACCCTCTTGGGTGGCTTGTTAACACAGTCTGACCGTTGCTCTGGAGACTCTCCAGAGGTTTCGGGTGGATCATCAATTTTCCAAAGTCAATATTGTCTCCGACCCAGTCACTGACGTACCTCAGGATGGAGTTTCATACTCTCTCAGCGATGGCCAAGCTGCCGCTGGACAAACAGCGGACGCTGCAGACAGGGATGCAATCCCTGCTTCGGGCCCCGTCGCACCCCTTGAGGCGCCTCATGCACTTCCTGGGGAAGATGGTGGCAGCAATGGAGGCAGTTCCATTTGCGCGATTTCATCTGCGTCCTCTCCAATAGGACATTCTCAGCAAATGGGACAAGAGGCCGACGTCCTTAGACAGGAACGTCTCTCTGTCTCTGGAAGCCAAGACCTCACTTCAGTGGTGGCTTCTCCCCACTTCTCTGTCGAAAGGAAAATCCTTTCCGCCCCCATCCTAGGCTGTGGTCACGACGGACGCGAGCCTGTCAGGATGGGGAACGTTTTTTCTCCACCACAAGGCTCGCAGTCGTCCAACCTTCCAAGATGTCCGGCGGATTCTGCTGTGGGCGCCACAGCCTCCACTATCTCCGCGGTTCACATTCCGGGCGTAGAAAACTGGGAAGCAGACTTCCTCAGTCGCCAGGGCATGGACGCGGGGGAATGGTCTCTCCACCCGGACGTGTTTCAAGAGATCGGTTGCCGCTGGAGAACGCCGGACGTCGATCTCATGGCGTCTCGGCACAACAACAAGGTCCCGGCATTCATGGCACGGTCTCTGGACCACAGAGCTCTGGCGGCGGACGCCTTAGCTCAGGATTGGTCGCAGTTTCAACTGCCCTATGTATTCCCTCCTCGGGCAATGCTGCCCTGAGTGTTGCGCAAGATCAGGTCCGACTGCCGCCGCGCCATTCTTGTCGCTCCAGATTGGCCGAGGCGGTCGTGGTACCCCGATCTGTGGCATCTCACGGTGGGGCAACCGTGGGCGCTCCCAGACCGACCAGACTTGCTATCTCAAGGGCCATTTTTCCACCTGAATTCTGCGGCCCTCAACCTGACTGTGTGGCCACTATGAGACAGGCCAGGAAACCAAAGTCAGCCAAGATCTGTCACAGAACTTGGAGGATCTTCTTAGCCTGGTGCTCTGAGAGGGGGTTTACCCCCTGGCCGTTTGCCTTACCCAGTTTTCTCTCCTTCCTTCAATCGGGATTGGACAAGGGTTGTCTCTCGGCTCTCTCTAAGGTCAAGTCTCGGCGCTTTCCGTGTTTTTTCAAAAGCGTCTAGCCAGGCTTCCGCAGGTCCGCACGTTCCTGCAGGGAGTTTGCCACATAGTCCCACCTTACAAGCGTCCGCTGGGGCCCTGGGATCTCCACATGGTTCTACAGGCTCTTCAAAAACCACCTTTTGAGCCGCTGTGGGATGTCTCTCTATCACGTTTTTTCGCAGAACGTGGCATTTCTAGTGGCGGTTACTTCACTCCGTAGAGTGTCAGAGCTTGCAGCGCTGTCATGTAAAGGCCTTTTTCTGGTATTTTCACCAGGATAAGGTGGTTCTGCGTCCGGTCCCGGACTTTCTCCCTAAGGTGGTGTCCACTTTTCATCTCAATCAGGATATCTCCTTATCCTTCATTTTGCTCTCATCCAATTCACCAATATGAAAAGGATTTGCATTTGTTAGATCTAGTGAGAGAACTCCGGATCTACGTGTCTCGCACGGCGCCATTGCACCGCTCTGATGCGCTCTTTGTCCTTGTCGCTGGCCAGCGTAAGGGGTCGTAGGCTACCAAGTCAAACTTGACTCGGTGGAGCAAGGAACCGATTTTTGAAGCCTGCCATTCTTCTGGGCTTCCGATTCCTTCAGGGCTAAAAGCCCATTCTACCGGAGCCGTGGGTGCGTCCAGGGCATTGCGGCACCAGGCTACGGCTCAGCAGGTGTGTCAGGCGGCTACCTGGTCGAGTCTGCACACTTCACGAAACACTATCAGGTGCATGCCTATGCTTAGGCAGATGCCAGCCTAGGTAGGCGAGTCCTTCAGGCGGCGGTTGCACACCTGTAAGAGGGGGCCGTTGTTTCGGCTCTTTTTATCGAGGTATTCTTTTACCCACCCAGGGACTGCTTTTGGACGTCCCAATTGTCTGGGTCTCCCAATGGAGCGACAAAGAAGAAGGGAATTTTGTTTACTTACCGTAAATTCCTTTTCTTCTAGCTCCAATTGGGAGACCCAGCACCCGCCCCTGTTCCCTTCGGGCTGTTGTTCTTTTGTGTACACATGTTGTTCATGTTGAATTGTTCTTGGTTCATGGTTTTCAGTTCTCCGAACATCCTTCGGATTGAATTTACCTTAGACCAATTTATAAGTTTCCTCCTTCCTGCTTTTGCACCAAAACTGAGGAGCCCGTGATGCACGGGGGGGTGTATAGGCAGAGGGGAGGGGTTACACTTTTTAAAGTGTAATACTTTGTGTGGCCTCCGGAGGCAGTAGCTATACACCCAATTGTCTGGGTCTCCCAATTGGAGCTAGAAGAAAAGGAATTTACGGTAAGTAAACAAAATTCCCTTCTTTCTAACTATCCCCAATCGCATCTCCCACTCCCTCCCCCCCCCTCCTCCCCCACCTGCTTGCCGCCAAGTGCTGATCAGCTACGTGATTGGCTGATCAGTTACGTAATTGTTGCTCTAGTTTTTGCTTTTTTTTTGTGCACCCCAAATAACAAAAAAAAAAAAACAAAACAAAACTTGAACAATTAGGTACCTGATCAGCAATCGTCCTGCAGTCGTACTCGTGTTTTTTTTTTATATGCCATGGGGGTCTAGTTTCCAAAATGGGGTCACATGTGGGGGAACTCCACTGTTTCGGCACCTCGGGGTCTCCAAACACAACATGGAATACGCTAATTATCCCAGACAATTTTGCGTTGGAAAAGTCAAAAGACGCTCCTTGCATTCCGAGCCCTGCTGTGCGCCCAAATATTTGATTTCCACCACATATGAGGTATCTGTGTACTCAGGAGAAATTGCACCATACATTTTATGGTGCAATTTTTCCTTATACCCTTGTAAAAAAAAAGCTACCTGGTTGAAATAACAATTTTGTGGTAAAAAAATGTTTTTTTATTTTCACGGCTAAACTCTATTAACTTTTGTGAAGCCCCCAGAGGTTCAAAGTGCTCAAAAAACATCTAGATAAATTCCATGAGGGGTCTAGTTTCCAAAATGGGGTCACATGTGGGGGAGCTCCATTGTTTCGGCACCTCAGGGGCTCTCCAAACGCAACATGGTGCGGCTAACGATTCTAGCTAATTTTCTGTTCAAAAAGTCAAATGACGCTCCTTCCCTTCCGAGTCCTGCCGTGCGCCCAAACAGTGGTTTTTCGCCACATATGAGGTATCTGCGTGCTCAGAAGAAATTGCCCAACAAATTTTGGGGGTTCATTTAATCCTGCTACCCTTGTGAATATGCAATATTTGAGGCTAAATTAACATTTTTGTTGCAAAAAAGTAAAATGTTCATTTTTTCCTTCCACATTGCTTTAGTTACTGTGAAGCACCTGAAGTGTTAATAACCTTCTTGAATGTGGTTTTGAGTAGCCTGAGGGGTGCCGTTTTTGGAATGGTGTCACTTTTGGGTGTTTTGTGTCATGTAGACCTTTCAAAATTGCTTCAAATGTGATGTGGTCCCTAAAAAAAAAAGTGGCTTTGTAAATTTTGTTGTAAAAATGAGAAATTGCTCATAAACTTTGAACCCCTATAACTTCCTTAAATTTTTTTTTTTTTTTTCAAAAAATTGTTCTGATGTAAAGTAGACATGTGGGAAATGTTATTTAATAATTATTTTGTGTCATTTGTCTCGTGCGTTTTAGAGCATAAAAATTAAAAGTTTGAAAATTACAAAATTTTCGCGAAATTTCCGTTTTTTTTCACAAAGAAACGCAAAAAATATCGGCCTTAATTTACCACTAACATGAAGCCCAATATGTCACGAAAAAACACTCTCAGAATCACTGGGATTCGTTGAAGCGTTCCAGAGTTATAACCTCATAAAGTGACACTGGTCAAAATTGCAAAAAATGTCCTGGTCTTTAGGGTCAAAATAGGATTGGGGCTGATGTTCTATTTCGAAATTGTATACAAATTCTGATGCAATCCTATCATTTAGTTTAGTAGTGTATTTACTGCATTACATTATTACATTTTCACAAAGATGATGCCCAAGAAGACATTCTACTTCATTATGTTAAACTAAAGCGGGGTTTTACACGCTACAACATAACTAACGATGTGTCTGCGGGGGTCACGACGTAAGTTACGCACATCCGGCATCGTTAGTGGTGTTGTAGCGTGTGACAGCTACGTGCGACTGCGATTGAACGTAAAACCGTTCATCGCATACACGTCGTTCATTTCCTAAAAATTGTACTTCGGGTTGTTCAATGTTCCCGAGGCAGCACACATCGCAGTATGTGACACCTCGGGAACGATGAACAGATCTTACCTGCGTCCCGCCGACTATGCGGAAGGAAGGAGGTGGGCGGGATGTTTACGTCCCGCTCATCTCCGCCCCTCCGCTTCTATTGGCCGGCTGCCGTCTGACGTCAGTGTGATGCCGAGCGTCCCTCCCACTCCAGGAAGTGGATGTTCGCCGCCCACATCGAGGTCGTATGGAGGGGTAAGTACGTGTGACAGCTTTTAATCGATTGTGCGACACGGTCAACAAATTGAACGTGCCGAACATATGATGGGGGCGTGTCACATAACATATGATATCGTATGCTTAATTGTAAGGTGTAAAGCAGGCTTAAATGTTGAAATTCGTACAATAAGATGAAAACCTAAAATCTTGAATTGCAAAAAAAACTGTAGCTTACAGAGAAAAGCTAATCTCAGATTTGAGATCAGCACACTCTAAAGGCCCTGTCACACACAAAGATAAATCTTTGGCAGATCTGTGGTTGCAGTGAAATTGTGGACAATCAGTGCCAGATTTGTGGCTGTGTACAAATGGAACAATATGTCCATGATTTCACTGCAACCGCAGATCTGCCGCAGATTTATCTCTGTGTGTGACGGGGCCTTAAGTAAGAACAAGTGTTTTTTCTTTGTCGCTCCATTGGGAGACCCAGACAATTGGGTGTATAGCTTCTGCCTCCGGAGGCCACACAAAGTATTACACTTAAAAGTGTAAAGCCCCTCCCCTTCTGCCTATACACCCCCCGTGCATCACGGGCTCCTCAGTTTTTATGCTTTGTGCGAAGCTGGATGATGAAGCGGAGGTAGCAGATCAGGATTCTGATCCTGAGACCGCGCTCAACCTGGATACACCTGATGGTGACGCCATAGTGAATGACCTTATAGCAACCATCAATCAGGTGTTGGATATTTCTCCACCAGCTCCTACAATTGAGGAGTCAGCTTCTCAGCAGGAGAAATTCCGTTTCAGGTCTCCCAAGCGTACATTGAGTATGTTTCTGGATCACTCTGACTTCAGAGAGGCAGTCCAGAAACACCGAGCTTGTCCAGATAAGCGTTTTTCCAAGCGCCTTAAGGATACACGTTATCCCTTCCCCCCCTGACGTTGTCAAAGGCTGGGCTCAGTGTCCTAAGGTGGATCCTCCTGTCTCCAGACTGGCGGCTAGATCCATAGTTGCAGTGGAAGATGGGGCTTCACTCAAAGATGCCACTGACAGACAGATGGAGCTATGGTTGAAATCCATCTATGAAGCTATCGGCGCGTCCTTTGCTCCAGCATTCGCAGCCGTATGGGCACTCCAAGCTATCTCAGCTTGTCATGCGCAGATTAATGCAGTCACACGTGCCTCTGCTCCGCAAGTGGTGTCCTTAACCTCTCAGGCGTCGGCGTTTGCGTCCTACGCCATTAATGCTGTCCTGGACTCTACGAGCCGTACGGCGGTAGCATCCGCCAATTCGGTGGCAGTCCGCAGGGCCATGTGGCTACGTGAATGGAAGGCAGACTCCGCTTCCAAAAAGTTCTTAACCGGTTTGCCATTTTCTGGCGACCGCCTGTTTGGTGAGCGATTGGATGAAATCATTAAACAATCCAAGGGAAAGGACTCATCCTTACCCCAGTCCAAACCAAACAGACCTCAACCACGGAAGGTACAATCGAGGTTTCGGTCCTTTCGGCCCGCGGGAAGGTCTCAGTTCTCCTCGTCCAAAAGGCCTCAAAAGGATCAGAGGAACTCCGATTCATGGCGGTCTAAGTCACGTCCTAAAAAGACCGCCGGAGGAACCGCTCCCAAGGCGGCCTCCTCATGACTTTCGGCCTCCTCACACCGCATCCTCGGTCGGTGGCAGGCTTTCCCGCTTTTGCGACGCCTGGCTGCCACAGGTAAAAGACCGATGGGTGAGAGACATTCTATCCCACGGTTACAGGATAGAGTTCAGCTCTCGTCCTCCGACTCGTTTTTTCAGAACATCTCCGCCCCCCCGAGAGAGCCGATGCTCTTCTTCAGGCGATGGGCACTCTGAAGGCGGAGGGAGTGGTGATCCCTGTTCCTCTTCAGCAACAGGGTCACGGTTTTTACTCCAACTTGTTTGTGGTACCGAAAAAGGACGGATCCTTCCGTCCTGTTCTGGACCTAAAACTGCTCAACAAACACGTAAAAACCAGGCGGTTCCGGATGGAATCGCTCCGCTCCGTCATCGCCTCAATGTCCCAAGGAGACTTCCTGGCATCAATCGACATCAAAGATGCTTATCTCCACGTACCGATTGCACCAGAGCATCAGCGCTTCCTGCGTTTCGCCATAGGAGACGAACACCTTCAGTTCGTGGCACTGCCTTTCGGCCCGGCGACAGCCCCACGGGTCTTCACCAAGGTCATGGCAGCAGTGGTAGCAGTCCTACACTCTCAGGGACACTCGGTGATCCCTTACTTAGACGATCTGCTTGTCAAGGCACCCTCTCAAGTGGCATGCCAACACAGCCTGAACATTGCTCTGGAGACTCTCCAGAGTTTCGGGTGGATCATCAATTTTCCAAAGTCAAATCTGACACCGGCCCAATCACTGACATATCTTGGCATGGAGTTTCATACTCTATCAGCGATAGTGAAGCTTCCGCTGGACAAACAGCGTTCACTACAGACAGGGGTGCAATCTCTCCTTCAAGGCCAGTCACACCCCCTGAGGCGCCTCATGCACTTCCTAGGGAAGATGGTAGCAGCAATGGAGGCAGTTCCTTTTGCGCAGTTTCATCTGCGTCCTCTTCAATGGGACATTCTCCGCAAATGGGACAGGAAGTCGACGTCCCTCGACAGGAACGTCTCCCTTTCACGGGCAGCCAAGGCTTCCCTTCAGTGGTGGCTTCTCCCCACTTCTCTGTCGAAGGGGAAATCCTTCCTTCCCCCATCATGGGCTGTGGTCACGACGGACGCGAGCCTGTCAGGGTGGGGAGCGGTTTTTCTCCACCACAGGGCTCAGGGAACCTGGACTCCGACAGAGTCCTCCCTTCAGATCAATGTTCTGGAGATAAGGGCAGTGTATCTTGCCCTAAAGGCGTTCCAGCCGTGGCTGGAAGGCAAGCAGATCCGAATTCAGTCGGACAACTCCACAGCGGTGGCATACATCAACCACCAAAGGGGAACACGCAGTCGGCAAGCCTTCCAGGAAGTCCGGCGGATTCTGATGTGGGTGGAAGCCACGGCCTCCACCATATCCGCAGTTCACATCCCGGGCGTAGAAAACTGGGAAGCAGACTTTCTCAGTCGCCAGGGCATGGACGCAGGGGAATGGTCCCTTCACCCGGACGTGTTTCAGGAGATCTGTTGCCGCTGGGGGATGCCGGACGTCGACCTAATGGCGTCACGGCACAACAACAAGGTCCCAACATTCATGGCACGGTCTCAAGATCACAGAGCTCTGGCGGCAGACGCCTTAGTTCAGGATTGGTCGCAGTTTCAACTCCCTTATGTGTTTCCTCCTCTGGCACTGTTGCCCAGAGTGTTACGCAAGATCAGGTCAGACTGCCGCCGCGCCATCCTTGTCGCTCCAGACTGGCCAAGGAGGTCGTGGTACCCAGATCTGTGGCATCTCACGGTGGGTCAACCGTGGGCACTTCCAGACCGACCAGACTTGCTGTCTCAAGGGCCGTTTTTCCATCTGAATTCTGCGGCCCTCAACCTGACTGTGTGGCCTTTGAGTCCTGGATCCTAGCGTCTTCAGGGTTATCTCAAGAGGTCATTGCCACTATGAGACAGGCTAGGAAACCAACGTCCGCCAAGATCTACCACAGGACGTGGAGGATATTCCTATCTTGGTGCTCTGATCAGGGTTTTTCTCCCTGGCCATTTGCCTTGCCCACTTTTCTTTCCTTCCTTCAATCAGGATTGGAAAAAGGGTTGTCGCTCGGCTCTCTTAAGGGACAAGTCTCAGCGCTCTCTGTGTTTTTTCAGAAGCGCCTGGCCAGACTTCCACAGGTACGCACGTTCCTGCAGGGGGTTTGTCACATAGTCCCTCCTTACAAGCGGCCGTTAGAACCCTGGGATCTGAACAGGGTACTGATGGCTCTTCAGAAACCACCTTTCGAGCCAATGAAGGATATTTCTCTCTCACGCCTTTCACAGAAAGTGGTCTTCCTAGTAGCAGTCACATCACTTCGGAGAGTGTCTGAGCTAGCGGCGCTGTCATGCAAAGCCCCTTTCCTGGTGTTTCACCAGGACAAGGTGGTTCTGCGTCCGGTTCCGGAATTTCTCCCTAAGGTGGTATCCCCCTTTCATCTCAATCAGGATATCTCCTTACCCTCTTTTTGTCCTCATCCAGTTCACCAGTGTGAAAAGGATCTGCACTTGTTAGATCTGGTGAGAGCACTAAGACTCTACTTTTCTCATACGGCGCCCCTGCGCCGCTCGGATGCACTCTTTGTCCTTGTCGCTGGCCAGCGTAAAGGGTCACAAGCTTCCAAATCAACCGTGGCTCGGTGGATCAAGGAACCAATTCTCGAAGCTTACCGATCTTCTGGGCTTCCGGTTCCCTCAGGGCTGAAAGCCCATTCTACCAGAGCCGTGGGTGCGTCCTGGGCTTTGCGGCACCAGGCTACGGCTCAGCAGGTGTGTCAGGCGGCTACCTGGTCGAGCCTGCACACTTTCACGAAACACTATCAGGTGCATACCTACGCTTCGGCGGATGCCAGCCTAGGTAGGCGAGTCCTTCAGGTGGCGGTTGCCCACCTGTAGGAAAGGGCCATTTTACGGCTCTATTACGAGGTATTATTTTACCCACCCAGGGACTGCTTTTGGACGTCCCAATTGTCTGGGTCTCCCAATGGAGCGACAAAGAAGAAGGGAATTTTGTTTACTTACCGTAAATTCCTTTTCTTCTAGCTCCAATTGGGAGACCCAGCACCCGCCCCTGTTCCCTTCGGGCTGATGTTCTTTGTGTACACATGTTGTTCATGTTGAATGGTTTCAGTTCTCCGAAATTCCTTCGGATTGAATTTACTTTAAACCAATTTATAACTTTTACTCCTTCTTGCTTTTGCACCAAAACTGAGGAGCCCGTGATGCACGGGGGGTGTATAGGCAGAAGGGGAGGGGCTTTACACTTTTAAGTGTAATACTTTGTGTGGCCTCCGGAGGCAGAAGCTATACACCCAATTGTCTGGGTCTCCCAATTGGAGCTAGAAGAAAAGGAATTTATGGTAAGTAAACAAAATTCCCTTCTTTGTGGATGCAAGAAAAATGTTGTTCCCCAGTGATATGATTACAGTAGATAGTGTCCCGGAGCAGTAAATTCTCACCATTAGTGCATGTTCAGACAACCGTTTTCTCTCCATCCAAGAAAATTGATCCTAGTGTGATTTACATAATCGGACCGAATGTTATCTGATTTTCTCAGAGATGACGACAAAAAAAAATAGATTCTCTACCTTTTTCATTATGTCAGATCTGTGAAGATCAGATCACTCTCAGATGTCTTCCGTATGCGTTTTGATGTTTTGCACAGACCCAGAGTCCTAAAAGGGCAAGTGCCACACGGCTCTGAGGCAAAACATGCATGCTGCAATTTATATTTTTGCTCAGACCGAGCGGTTCGAGAAAGAAAGTGGATCATGCGCGCTGCTTCATTGAATAACATTAGTCCGATTTTTTTTGACAGATTACACTTGGACTGAAAATGTGGTTGTCTTTATGAGCCTAATCTGTTGTTTACAGCAACTATTAATCACAAAGTTCTGCAAGTGTAAAATTGTTTGAAAAGAGGTGATTTTTAAATAGTCTCAATCTTTTCAATCTCTGAACTCCGTAAAAATAGCAAAGAAATTACATCACTTACAATTTTATTTTTGTGTAAATCAGATTTTATTCGAATAAAGAACATGTTTACGAGTTATAGGATAGGCAACATATGATATACAGTAGAATCACTCAAATCTTGGAGGTAATAAGTAATACAACACTTTTCTACTTGCATAATAATTCCTTTGATTACACACTTCAGGTCAGACCATCATCACCCATTTATTAGCTTTGCTTTGGAGATGATGCCCACTGGGTGACCAACAATCCGACCCCCATACAAAAATATATGCAGCCTCGTTTAGAAACGGGAGGCAACGTACATGCACAGAGTCCCTGAGATGACAATCCTTTCTAACAATGTAAACATAACATAAAATGTACAAAGGGGAAAGAAAGATGAGAAAAGTGGAAATGTAGAGGGAGAGGGAAAAGAAAAGAAGGACGAAGATGATGTCTCGTCTGGGTCGTGTGCAGTCCCCGACACTTTTGTTTTGTGGAATGGACATTCACAGAGGTCTCACGCCACCAACTGAAGCTTGAAGCCATAGTACCAGGTCGGGTGTCTCTCTATACATAATCCAGGGCGCCCACAGCCTGAACACTCGCTCCCCCGAGTCAGACGCCTGGCCGACCAGCTCCTCCATCCTATAGATCTGGTTCATCTCGGCCACCAGTTCAGCCCGCGAGGGCACTTTTGTCTGCTTCCAGTACCTTGGGATTAATCTCCTTGCCCCCGTCAAAAAATGCCTTAACAGGCTTCTCTTAAAGTTGGCGATCGAGATATTGCTTAAGGATAGAAGAGCCAGTTCCAGCGTCGGCTCAAACCTAGTGGATGACACTTTATTCAGAAGGGCAAACACGTCTAGCCAAAAATATTGTATGAGAGGACAAGACCATCACATGTGGATGTATCTATCGTTTGAGCATCTTCAGCATTCTTTAGAGACAGATGGGAACATGGAATGAATTTTGGAGGGGCAGTGATACCACCTAGAATCTATTTTGTAGCCCCGTTCCTGTGACGCTACTTCCCCCCCGCCCCCCGCAAGTCTAGGCTTGTTCAGGACTCTATAGGCCAGCTGAGGGCGTCTGTGTGCTCAGACGAATCTGGTTATGGCCGTTTTTAATCGTGAAAAAAGGGAAGCTGGCAAGGGTATGGGAATTGCCTGGAAAAAATATAACAGGCGAGGCAGAATGTCCATCTTTATGGCATTTATCCTGCCTAACCAGGATATTGGCAGCTTATTCCATTTCAGGAGATCCGCCTCTATCTTCCCCAAAACTTTAAGGATATTAGCTCTGTACAAGGACGAGATATCAGCAGTCAAGTCAATGCCAAGATATGACAATGATTTCCCTTGCCACCTAAAGGGGAACGACGCTCGAAGCTGATCGGTCACCTGGTGCGTAAGGGAAATATTAAGCGCCTCCGACTTGTGCATGTTCATTTTAAAATTGCTCAGAGAGCCAAATCTGTGAAGTTCCAACATAATGTTCAGTAGGCTCGTCACTGGATTTGTTATGAACAGCATCAAGTCATCGGCGAAGAGAGCTAGTTTATCCTCCCTGCGCGGAGACGGGACCCCTTTAATTGATTGGTTGGACCTTATTGCCACAGCCAATTCCATTGTGAGAACATAGAGCAGGGGGGACAACGGGCACCCCTGCCACGTTCCGTTCTTGATGTCAAAGGAATGGGAAATACCCCCGTTAACCTTAATCTGAGCAGAGGGGTTCGTATATAAAGCCGAGATCCTATGTAGCATTGTTTGCTGCAGACCTGCCGCCTCAAGGACCTGGAACATGAACTCCCAGTGCACCCTGTCAAAGGCCTTTTCTGCGTCCACCGACAGGATGCATGTGGGTAATCCAGTCCTCCGCATTATATCACTCAGTGATATTGCACGTATTGTGTTATCTCTTGATTCTCGTCCTCTAACAAATCCTACTTGATCAGTGCTAATAAGACAGGGAAGAAGCGGCTGCAGTCTATTTGAAATGAGCTTGGCATACATTTTAATATCTATATTGATCAATGATATTGGTCTATAGCTCCCGCACTGGGAGGGGTCTTTACCTGGCTTGAGGAGGACAATCATATGGGCTGCCAGCGCCTGTTTCGGGAAGGATCTGCCATAGGATACGTAATTACAAGTGGACAAAAATTGGGGACTCAATTGGTCAATAAATCGCTTATAGAAACCCGCTGTAAACTCATCAGGCCCTGGGCTTTTCCCAATCTTTAAATCTTTAATGACGTCTGTTACCTTCTCTAATAAGAAATCCTCCTCTAGGCCTGTGGTTATTATTGGGTCCAGCTCTGGTAATTTGGTAGAGCGAATATACGTTTTTATTTTCTCTACTAATTGTTTAGGGAGGTCAGAAAAATGACCCTTAATATTGTATAAATTTTGATAATATTCCCTAAAGCATTGTAATATCCCCTTTTATGTTCTGGATTTTTGTTCCCCTGTTTATCATTTATGAATGGTACGTGAGTAGCCAAGTTGCGTGGGTGTAGTGCTTTGGACAGAAACCTGCCGCTCCTATTCCCATACTGGTAGAACTTACCCTTAAGTCTTTCCCTCCAGCATCGTGTTCTCTGGTCTAAGATGGACAGCAGTTTCTGCCTGGCTGTAGATAATTGACCAAATATGTCCTGCACATTTGTGCGTTTGTGGGCGGACTCTAGGTCAGAGATCTGGGAAGAAAGCGTTTTGATCTCCTCCATTCTTTCCTTTTTAAGCCGACTGCCATGTTTTATGAGGACTCCTCTCAAGACACATTTTAATGCCTCCCACTTCATGGTTGGAACGTCAAAGGAAAACTGGAGAAAAAAACAGGTTTTTTGCCGCGCTTGAAGACCACAGACATTGATGTCAAAACAGATGATTCTTTTTATTATTTCATTCCTACGCGTTTCAGAGACCCCAACTGTCTCCTTCTTCAGGGAAAAGAACTTGAAATTTTGAAAAGTTCTTTTCCCTGAAGAAGGAGACAGTTGGGGTCTCTGAAACGCGTAGGAATGAAATAATAAAAAGAATCATCTGTTTTGACATCAATGTCTGTGGTCTTCAAGCGCGGCAAAAAACCTGTTTTTTCTCCAGTTTTCCTTTGACGTTCCACTTGTGCAACAGGGCTGCTGCTGGACCACTCAGGCGCTCACTCTTTGCTGTTTAAGGAGTTGTGACTGGCACAACTCGATCAGGTGAGTGCATCACTTCTATATGATTTTGCCCAATATATCGGGTAAGACCCTATTGCGCCTTTTCTCTCCTATTTAGTTTTACTTCATGGTTGGGGCAGATTGGTCAGCCATGTGATCCAGTGTGAAGTTTGAGATTGTCTGGGTCACATCTGCCTAGCATAACGTATCCTGCAATAAGTTCTCATTGAGGCGCCATGTGAATCCTGATCTTTCTGCTTTGCCAAGTTGTATGAAAAGATATATAGGGGCGTGGTCAGACCAAAGGATGGAGCCTAGCTTTGTGTTTAAGTGGAAATCTAGGAGCGTCTGGAATATGAAGAAATAGTCAATCCTGCTGTAAAGTCGGTGTGGCATGGAGTAGTAGGTGTAGTCTCTCGTGTCTGGGTGAAGAACCCTCCAGGCATCCACCAGCTTCAGGCCCTGCAGCTGTCTTTTAACTTTATGTATAGAAGAGTGAGGATATATGAGGACTTACCCGAGGAGACATCCATGGACGGATCCATTGGCAAATTAAAGTCGCCACCGAGTATCACAGGAAGGGGACCTGCGAAGTCCTCTAGTAATGTCCGACTCTGGCTCCGAACCCCTGCTGGTCCTTGTTGGGAAAGTACACATGAGCTATCACAAAATTGTGGGACGCCCAAGAAACTCTTAGAAAGACGTATCTGCCCAATGGGTCGATGAGCGAGCCTAAAACCTCAGGAGTGAAAGACTTGTGGAAGGCTATGGACGTCCCGCGGGACTTGGAGTCTGGGCAAGTGCTGTGATACCAGACTGGATAGAATTTAGATGAGCACCGAGGCACTGAAACTTGCCTAAAGTGTGTCTCTTGGAGTAGTAATATGGAGACACGCTGTTTATGGTTATTGTAACTTATTTGACTTCTTTTGTGAGGGATGTTAAGCCCCTTTACGTTTAGAGAGCAAAACTTGAGACTATTCATTGTGTCTGAGTAGGGTAAACAAACTGATATTTGGGACTGCCACGACTGCCCAGACGTGAAAGAAAGGTAAAAAGTGAGAAAGCATAGACAAAAGTAGAAGACATAAGATAAAAAACATTAATAGTAGACCTTGCGCAAAAGCGCTTGTCTCGACCTGAATGTGCCTAAGGAAAGCAGTAATGTCTGTTCTGCGCACTGTGAAGGGGAAGAAGAAGCCGAAAACAGTGCTCACTCCCTCACCGACCCTCCCAGCCATTCAAACATAGTATAATAACATTGGGGTATTGGGGTAGTGCAACTTGAACCATTATGGCAATGAAGCCATCAACATATACTTTAACAGTAACTTAATTTTAAACCTTAAACATTAGCAGAGATTGTGTAGCGGACTGCGAAGGAGAGTATGAGGGGAGGGTGAAGTGGGGGATTGGAGAAAGTGAACTTGGTGAGTGAGGGGGAAGAAATGGAAGAAAGGGGGGGCAGAGGGGAGACAAGAGAGGAGGAAGGGGGGTAGAGGGGGAGGAGGGGAAAAGGGGGGAGGGAGAGGAATGGAGACGGAAGAGGTTTGGGGT